>NW_010360709.1:100148-121655 GCF_000414095.1 Morus notabilis | reverse complement strand
GGCGCCTTTTTTGGGCGCCCCCCGCCGGTGGCCGATTTCGACGACTGATAAATACCGTATTTATCAATAAATAACATATTTATTGGTAAATACTATATTTACTATATTTATTCAAAAATCCAACGACCGGCTCCGGCGACTGTATTTATTAATAAATATTATATTTATTAGTAAATATTATATTTACCATTTTATTCAAAAATCTGACGATCGGCTCCGGCGATTGATAAATACCATATTTACCGGTGAATACAGTATTTACCATATTACATTTACTAGATTCAAATTTATTCAATGAAGTATTTACTAGTAAATACAGTATTTATCTTATTCAAACTCGAATTCAGTAAAACATTTACGGGTAAAATAATATTTACCAGATCAAGAATTGGATTCAATTAAGTATTTATTGATAAATATAGTATTTACTAGATTGGGAATTAGATTTAGTGAAATATTTACTGATAAATACAATATTTACCATGTTAGGAATTGAATTTAGTGAAGTATTTACTTGTAAATATGATATTTATCAGATTCAAACTTAAATTCTGTGAAGTATTAACTGATAAATACAATATTTACCATATTCAAAATACAAAATTAAAAAGTAAAATCATAAACTCAGAGTCTACTGAAAACTCTCGCCGGTAACCAAATCACAATGAAAAAGAACAAAAATCATGAAATAACAAGCTCAGATCCAAAACTCACAAACTCAGACAAAAATAAAGAAATAATGCACAAAAAATAAATAAATAAAAAATCCACCAAAACAGATAAAGAAACACCCAAATACTTTCTCCCTCCTTATCTGCAAATCAAATCCACTCACGCCACTCCACGACCAAACTTTGGCAAGCTCACGCAAATCGTGCTGCCAGATCTGACCGTCGGAGGAGATATCAGACCATATTTGGCCGTATCAACAGATAAAAACCAAATCTAAATAATCACAAATCATGAAATGCAAGGGTCCCACAACATACTGAAAACGAGGAGATGACGAACTCAAATCTACAAAAATCACATGCTCAAACGAATCCAAAATATCTCATGCTCGGATTTACAGAAAAATAACTAACTCAGACAATTCTAAAAAAAATTCAGATAAAAAGAAATCAAAAACTCATCTAAAATGACAAACTCATATGTCAAAACAAACTTTCGAAAAATCAAAGTCTAGCTTTTCTACAATAAACATGCCAGCACACTAGAGTAAAACAAACATGGCAGCAAAAAAAAAAAATGAAAGGTATGTTTTTTTTCTCCGGGTATCACAAAGAGTGTTATAACACTTTCTGTAACATCTGTGATAAATTGTATTTCAGATTCAACAATGAATAACTAATCAAGCAGGAAAAAAATAATGTTGAAAGGAAATAACACTAGAAAATAGTATTGCGGTTCGATGTGTACACCTACATCCGCAGGGCCACGCCCAGACAGTAAACGATCCATTAAGATGAAATGATTACAAACACTTTATAGTCTTACATACTTAAAGACTCATTCCTTGACGATGTCGCCGTTATGAAGAATCTTCTTAAAGATTTTGTCCCGTGGGCATCACTCGTATTGGAAAGCTTTCTCCCGAAAGCAATACGTTCTCCCGAAGAACACACTTTTGCACTCACAAATCAAAAGTTTACATACAGAGACTTCTTCTCTGAGAGTTTCTCTCAAAACACATAAAATCATAACCACAACCCTCACTATCTGAAAAGTATTATCTCTCAATACAAAAGGCCAACTTTTTCATGTTCCATCCTCCTCACCACAACAATATGTTTAGCTATCCCACTTTTCAAAGTCTCCTAGTTGTCACGTTAATGATCTTAGCACCAAAAAGCAATCAACAACATTTCTTTCCCAATTAGAATCAATCAAATAAACAGCAATGTCAACTATAACATCAAGTCTCCCAAATGTTAGTTTTCTTTCCAAAAATTCTGATTTCCATCAGCAAAACATTCTATATTTGGATCCAATCAGCAAGCCATTCTATATTCGGAACAATCAAATAACTAAAATCACCTCTGATCCCCATCATAAATGCCAGTTGCCAAGAGTACCTATTTTTAAATTTTTTACAACCAATGCCAACAAATTACCAACTAACAAAAGTCTAACAAAAGTCATAACAATCTACCCCTTTTGCATTTTTGGCAACAAAAAAAAAAACCTCTTCAACAAGAAATTCAAAAATTGAAAATAATGTTTACAGAGTTCTCCCTCTTTTTGACAAAAATAAAAGCCAAAGAAAATAAATACAAAAATAACTTCTTAAAGTTGTTGTCGCAGAAAATGTTGCAACAACTTATGAAACACTCAGTGCAACACTTTCTTGCAGAAAACTTCTGAATTCACTGAGCTTTTGAATTTTCTCTCCATCTTACTTCTCCTGAATGTAAAATTCTCCCATGCATATAACTTTTATCACCTGTCAAATGCTTGGAGCAACCACCATCACTCTACCCCAAGTCAGTAGTACATGCTTTTAAAGAAGTGTATGCCACATGACACTTTAAATTGGATTTTCTTACCCACACTTGACGAGGAAATTTTTTGTGCACATCAATCTTCATTCTAGGTGTCCTTCCTGTGGAATTTGGTGGATTAAAAAGTAAACATTTCCTCAAATCATTCAAGTATTTGTAATGTGTCCCGAATGGTTACAATAATGACATGTGAGAATAAATCTTTTTCGTTAGAACTGTGAATCAGAAAGACTCTTACTGATTGTAGGCCATGATTCTTGAGGAGTTGTTTCCTTCACAATACAATCTTGGATGTTGAGGATTCTCCAGTGTATCCGAGGCCGTGATGATCACTGCTAGCTTTTCCATAGACAAAATATGGTCCAGTTTAGAAGTACCGGAATTCATCATCTTTATAGTCTTTTGAGTATGCTTCATTTCAAGATTCAATTCTTGTAACTTCTTCTCTTTTTCAGCAACCTAAAACTCAAAATTTACAACAGCTATTTTCAAGACTTTTTTTTCTCTGAGAAGTTCGCCTACACGATCCTCCAAGGACTTATTCAGTTTGTACACTTTAACCCATTTATTAAACATGGTTTTGTATGCTTCCTGAATTGCATCATCAGTCAGGTCTTCTCCATCAGTGCTACTATCAGAGTCTGACTCAACTTCTTCTTTTTCGTTGTTCATTTACAAATTTAATGAAAGAGTAAATTTGAAAATATGATTTATTTTCATAATCAGAACTTAAAACATGCTATTATGTACTAACTTTTAAAAAATATGTTATATACTTCAAACATACCTGAAAAAGCTGCTATTTGGTGCATTTTCCCTTTAATAAAAATTTAATGTTAATATGCATTTACAACTTCTCTTATTTGTTCGATTAGATACATGAAGATGATTATAAGCAAAAAGTTTAAATGCTCGTGCCTACCACTTTCATATCAAAAGCCACTTAATGTGTTATCCTTACTCACTAGTGGGCTTACAAGATATATGGTAAGATGAGACTGATTACGTAAAGAAGTTTAGAATTGAATAAAAAACAAAATGTGTTTGTTGCAAATATTAGAAAAGTCAAATCAAACGCTTATGTTTGCCATTTTATATAATTTTATAAAAATTTAATATTAATATCCATTTACCGCGTTTTTAGTTTGTTTGATTAGATGCATAGAGATGCTCATAAGTAAAAAGTTTAAATGCTCATGCATGCAACTTTTATAACAATAACCACTTTATGCGTTTTTCCCATCTACTAATGGGTTATGCAAGACATATGCTAAGAAGGGGCCGATTGCTAAAGTATTATTAGAATTTAATAAAAAAACAAAAAGCATTTGTCGCAAATATTGGAACAGCTAAATATTGTTCGCCGGAAGAAGAGCCCAAATCGAGCAAGTTAAGCCCACCCTAGAAGAAGAATGTTGTAAAGAAAAAAAGAGAGGCGACAAGATGACATTCAGGAAAACATCGACTGGACCTATGAACGGAAGCACGCCATAACCCGTCAATTATTGAAGGAAGGTGCAGAGGTAAGGAAGTTGCTGCATAGGCGCACTATAAGGTTAGAATGGGGGGAGGAGCGGAAGCAGTAGAAAAAAGAACGAAAAGAGAGGGAGAAAGAAGAGGAACAAAAGAAAGAAATTAAACTATGAAATTCAAAACTTTCACACGTGTATAACCCTCATTGTGGTACCATTTTCGAACTAAATCCTTGATCCTCAGTAATAACTTGACCTGACCTCGTCATGCTCCAGCAACCAGAATGGAAATTTCAGGTCAGGGCGGACCTAAATGGGAGAGGGACAGCCTAACTTGGCCCTGAAGCCCTAAAGGCTTAGGGTCGTCTCGACCTGGCCTGAAATTTTATGAGGTATTTTTAAAAAAAAAAATCTTTAAAAAGATGACGTTTGCCTAGCCTGAATAAACATTTGGCCTCGAAACCTTAGCTCGGCCTAAGCTTACAGCTCTATTTTGGAACTTGTCATAATGGTATTAGTGGGTAGGGGAGAAAGGGTTGGTGGTAGGGTTGATGAGGGAGGTTGAATGAGTAGTGATGAAGGCTATATGGATGTTGATGGCTGGGTTCAGACAATGTGGGTGGTGGGCTTATTGTGGGTGGTGGAGCTATAGTGTTCAGTTGACTAGTGGTAGAGACGTTATGTGGTGTTTGATCGACTGGTGGGGAGGGTCGATGGCATCTCTTAGAGTAACCATTGTGTTAAGGTGTATGTGGAGGGGTATAAGGCGAGAGATACTGTTGGTGGAAAGGAAGTTATCTGAGGCTTGGTATTCTCCACCATTGTTGGAGTAGAAAGTGATGATTTTGCGTCGAAAGAAATTCTCAACCAAGGCTTTGAAGCGATCAAAAACATTGAATACATATGATTTTCTTTTGAGAGGGTAATAGCGTATATATTTGGTGAAATAATCAACAAATATAACATAATATTTAAAGCCCTCAAGAGAGTATATCAGATACGTCCATACATCATAGAAAATAATTTATAAAGGGTGAGAAGAAACAAATGAAAAAGTAGAAAAAGATAATTTGTGACTTTTATTGCATTAGCAATCATTACAATTCAAAAGTAGATATAACGGACTCGATAGACCTAAACTTAAATTGGTAACAATATGCTTAAGAATTGAAAAAGCAAGATGACCTAATCTATAGTGCCACTCGGACAATGTGGTATTGACATTAGAAAAAACAATGAAGGAGTTAACTTGATAGAAGAGATCGGCCACTTGTACACACTATCTCTAGTCCGCCCCCGCAAAATGATTGCCTTGTATGAAGATCTTTTACATGAAAAGCATTGGGTAAGAATTCAATGGTGACATGATTAGTTAAGAAAAATTGAGAAATAGATATAACATTCTTTTGCATAGTAGGAACACATAATAGGAACACATAAGACATTATTTAATGTAAATGTATGGGATAGAGTAGTAAGAGAAGTGGAACTGGCATGGGTGATCTAGAGGCCCGTGCCATCATCGATCATAGCATCGTCAGGTCTGTCGCAGGGTGTATGGAGAGAGAAATTGTTCAATTCGGAAGTGACATGGTGGGATGCGCCACTATTAAGAAGCCAGTCGGGAGTGAGAATTGTGGTGGCCGCCATAAAGTTGGCTCGCAGTTGCCATTGTGCTTGAGAGCGAGGAAGCCATGGAGCAGGTAGGCGAGGTACCGATGGTTGAGAGGTGACCAAGGTGAAGGTCAGACAATGCTTGGCAATGTGGCCTTAAACACCATAAGTTTGATGATACCCAAAATATGGTCGTGATGGGGGCAGTTGTCATGAGGTGCAGCGTGTGCAGCCTGGCGTTGGAAGATGAGGCGGAGTTGGTTTAAGGAGAGGTGGATGGGAGCCAGTTCTTGTTTTGAGGAGCCGCTAAATTGGCAGAGGCGATGACTTAGAGTGTGTCGAAGAGAGTTTCTTATTGATGAGTTTTTCATGAAGTTCATCAAAGTATATTAGGGGTTCCCGATCATTTACAACATAAACAATAGCCTTGTAACCATCATCAAGAACATCAAGAATCTTTTGGATAAGGTCCTCTTCATCATAAGGTTTACCTAGAATGCCAAGTTCATTGGCACGATTACAAATAAATTGCTTGTATTAAAAAATGCTCTTTGATCCTTTTGTGGCATGCTTGAGTTGCTCTTTAATTTGCTTAATGTGACCTCGAGAGGGTTTAGCATAAGTATGACAAGTATGGTCCAGGCTTCCTGAGAGGTGGTAGTATAGAATTGAAGTTTCCATGAGAGATTATTGATGGGGTGAGTTTAATGTGATGAGAGGAGGATAATTTATGTTTATAAGAGGTTTGGTGGATTCTTATTTGTTGGGAATGATGATTTCGGTGTTTTTGTCAACCATGAGAAAGGAAAAAATTTGATAGCAACGGGGAGAAGGTCAATTGGAGGCAGTAACGTTATAAAAGAACCGGTCGGCCGATTGTGGATGACGGCTAGGATTTGAAAGAGGGCGATTTTAGAAGAGAGGGAGATTGGGTCTAGGAACTTGCTGCTCTGATATCATATAAGTTTGAAAAATATGGCATAGTCTTGCTATTGAGTGATAATGAGAACATATACAAAGTTTACAAGATTTGATTAGGATAGTTTCATAGTCAAATCAAATTCAAATAAAAGAATATTTCCTTCTTTAAACTAGGAAAAATCTAAACTAGGAAACTAGATAAATGCAAGTATGATTAAAATACAAATACAAATATTTAATTTCTTTTTTTACAAACTACCATAGTTTTGGTTCAAACAGTATTTTCTCTCATAAAAAATTTAAGGACCTGTTTAGCTCATGCACTCAAGTTAGTAATTCTAATTCATTAATAAAAATTTTATGAGACAACCATTAGTAGAACCTTTTAAATTTAAATTTGTATAAAATTAGAATTATAAATTTAAATATATTTACCAAACGCACACTACAATCTTTTCTCTTACAAAATTTGAATCCTAATTCGGTTTAAATCATCACACCAAATAAGCATAGCACAAACAGTTCGGGGATCGAATGAGTAATTACTCAAAATACTATTAAATGGAAAATAGAAAAGGGAAAAAAATAAAAAATAAAAAAGAGAAAGAAAGTGTTTTTAGTTCATCAAAAAGTGCTCATTGCTCAACGGCTGAACTAGTTTCTGCATGCTTTCATAGTTTACACTCAACACACGACAGAATCAGAGAAAATCAGAAATGGAGAAGAAGCAAGGAAGGCCAAGTACAACCTCACACTGCAAAACCCGAAAAAGAAAACCAGAGAAAAAGAAAGCCCAAAACTTTCACCTCCAATCCGATTTCAACTCCACCTTCAACACCATTTTCGGCCTCTTAATATCGTCTCTCCACGCATTCCACAAACACCCTAAATCCAATCTTCCCTTACTCAAGAAATGCTTATACAAACTCCGTCTCTCTTTCGATCAAGACCCGCCAATCGACCCCATTATCTCTCTTCTTCCGACCCTTTTGCGCTCCAAGTAGTTCTCCATCCAATTTCTTTGCGGCATTTTGTCAAACACTTTGCGGTCATTAATGTTTTTGCATTGCAGGTGTTCAGGAGTGGCGTCTCGCGGCGCGGAGATTGTGGGGGCGGCGGCGCTGGAGTCGTTGGAGGTGAACGAGCGAGTCGCATTGGATGACGAGACGGTGAGGGCCTTGGTCTCGGCTTTGGGGCGCTCCAACAGGAGAGTTTCCATGGCTGCCTGTAATGCGGTTTTGGATTTGTGTATTACTTGTGTTGGACGTCAACGTCTCTTGAGTTTCTGCGCGCTTGAGGTTCTTATGTGAGTGTTTCTGGGACCCTTTTCTTTTCACTTCTTTTTGCTCTTCCATTTTTTTATTTAATAAAAGAAGACTCTTGAAACGTTAATATGAACTTTTAGGAAGTGCCCGCTAGAACTTGTCACAGATTTGTTAATTTTTATGGGAATCAAATTGTATGAGTTTTTAAATTAGCATTTTTTTAACTAATTTTGTGACTTTACAAATGATGCATATATAGCCAAGTGAAAATGAAACAACAAAACACATTGGAGAGTTTGACTCTAGTTGATGATTTTTCCAAGTTTTAACTTAATGAAAATGATGTTAAAGGAGTTAAAGAAACAAAAAGGTAAAACGTTGAAAGATAAAACAATGTTGAAGTATGATGAAAATATGACTGTATGATAAAACTCTCATGTACCACTTAAGAAAAGAAATTTTCAATTTTCAACATACTAAGAAAGAGAAGTAGTCTTATCAGATAGTCATAGGTGTTGTTATCACTGCCGGGGCAGTTGGTAGGAAATATGTACTAGACCAGAGAACATTCTCTATTTATTTGTTAGATTTTAATAAATCTTCCTTATTTCCGCTTTTGCTCGCTCAACTAAGCATGGAAATAGGATTTGGGAACTTTTGTGACAGTCACTTTTTTCTCAAATTAGGTACAATGAGTCGAACTTGATTTTGGGTCTTCTCAACTTTTCATTATGTTTATGTATCGTTTGTCTCATGCAAATAATTTTCATTTTAAGAGTAAAAGTCATGAGAAAGGTCGTGATTAAGAATTTTTGTGCCTTTTGATTTGTTTTCTACCCTTATTGGTATTGCGATTTATTTCTAAGATAGTTGTTTTAACATTTTGGTTCTTAATTTTGGATGAATTAACTTTACATTCCTTAGATTTCGCTTCTTTCAGCTTCTTAATTCTTCAACAGTTTCAGTATCTCTATGCGTTGTGGATAGTGGAAGTGTTAACTGTCCAAATATAGGACTTAAAGGAGATGAGCATCCAGCATCACTTCTTAAGGCAGCAACGCATTTGATTAACGCCTGCAACATTGAACAATTGGAAAATATCCCGAGAAAACTATCTGAAGCTTTCTTGGTCTTTCTAACTGATATGTGGGCTCAAGTGCATAGAACAATGTTATCCTTAAATACTATGAAATGCAGCCAAGAAGAGGGACCTTTTAATATTAGCAATTTTAAAATTGAGGCTTTGGCAGAAAGTGTCTTTAGGCTTTCTGTTAGTGATGACCGACTTTTTGTGCCTTTGCCATTGGACATGGTTCAAAGAGGTATTTTTGGTCTGAGCAATTCCGGTTTCGAAGACTTCATGTTAAATCTTTGGGAGGTGTCACCCTCTATTGTAGGGAGACTTTCTGGGGCTTCATTTGAGAGAGATAATATTTTTAACGCATTTTTGCAATCTCTAAATACTACCGAAACATTTCCTTCTTTTCTTTCTTCTATCCTTCAGATTATGGTTTCTTGTCTTCCTATTGCTTCAGATGAACTAGACATCCTAAGTTTCTTGAAGGAGGCGAGACATAAACTAGGTTGTCGTGTAATCTACCAACAAGACCTACGAGTTCTAAGAACAAAAGGGCAGTTGAAAAAAGAGGAGCATTTCTTTCCTTTTGTTTTAGAGTCTCATTTTGCAGAGGATTCTCATATTTTTAATCTTGATGACATTTCGAAATGTGAAGAAGCATTTAGAGAGGGCTACACAGTTGCTTTACGTGGTATGGAGTTCCGATTTAGTACAATCGCTGCTATTGCAGATGGATTAGCATCTCTATTCGGTCAACCATCCGTAGGTGCCAATATGTACTTGACACCCCCGGATTCTCAAGGCTTGGCACGGCACTACGATGACCATTGTGTGTTTGTATGCCAGCTTTTTGGGACTAAGAAATGGAAAGTCTTCTCGCAGTCAAACTTACAGTTACCTCGCTTGTACAATCCTCTTCCCAACCCACTATGTTCTGAAGTTGATAGTTTGGTATCTGGACGTGAACAGTTCACGTTGACTCAAGGCGATATTCTGTATGTTCCCAGAGGCTTTCTTCATGAAGCATATACTGAACCGGCCACCGCTTCCTCTGGATATTCCTTGCACCTCACTTTTGGAATTGAGGTTGAGCCCCCTTTTGAGTAAGTAAAAACTATACTCTTAACATCATATTTATTTCCCCAATATATTGCCTGTAATGCCATGTCTTTTAATATTTATCGTTAACTGTTATTGCCATGAAATAATGTGATTTTTCTTTTCCTGTAGACATTAATATGCGTGTTATTTACTTCTGTTAAGAAGTTGTTATGTAGTAGTCTTTATTGTAGGATACACTGTAATTTGTACCTAGTTAATTTTAAAAACACATCTCCTAGTTATCATTAGACAAAAATCTGTTGACCAGGACACCACTAATTGGCTAAACACTGTATGGCACCGTGGGCGCGGCATGTCAAATTCACATTCTGTACTAAGAATCGTATGATTGGGAAAAAAGCTTGTGGTGCTGAGCAATCCTGGCGCTGAATAGAATTGCATCTGTAGTGAGGCAAATATAATCGAGGGATATAGATTAGCTAGATGCCTGCTCAACATGTGCTATGATCTTATTATGCTAGGTAGTGTTTTCCTATTTTAACTTAGAAATTCACTTTTATGCAGCCTTTTAAAATTCTATCACATACCAAAAAGAAATTTCTTTAGTATTGTTGAGATGGGGACGGAAGGTATTTTTACCTTTCATAGGTTAGGGTTCTATGGGACACTTTTTTTCCCCTCGTTTTTCTCTAGTCCTAAAAGAACTTCAGATAGGTTGGACATATCTAAGCCCACGTAGGGCGAGTTTGTTTGGTGGTGGTGTACAGGGCCCTGAAAAAATATCAAATGCCATTATCGTTGTTCAAATTGCTTGTTTCTTAGTAGGTGAAAGTTGAAGGTAAAATCTAGAAACATGTTTTCATTATCTAGAAGTATAACCACAAAATTTTCATCTGATTTCCTCCTAACCTAAACTCATATTTATGTTCACGGTTTTTTTATTTTTTATTATTTTTTTATAATATGTGTTGCAAATTGATTAGTTTTCTGCTAAGTTGGGTGGCCCATTGATGATTATCTTCATTCGAATGTAACACATTACCCACCAATGCTTTCATTTCATGTGAGAATCTGTCAAACAAATGGATTCTAATTCTACTTTATTTTTTTTAAATGACTTTTTTTATCGTATGAAGGGCAATGATTCTTTCCAATAGTGTACGTGCAGCATATTATGAGGATGGAAATATGGATGTAACTGATCTGCCAGTCATGTTGTCATCGAGCGGAAAAATTTTGGTAGAATGGGTAGCTGTCATGTTAGTCATGGAAAATATTATTATGATATGTACACATATTTATCTATTTTCTGCTGAAAATGTGTTTTTTTGTTTTGTTATGAACACTAACCCCTAAGAGTGACAGCCTCAGAAAATGGTAAAGTGCATGATTTGCATAAAACAAAGATACCTGTAATTACGGCGAGTTTCAAGATATTCTGATGTGTACAGATTTGAGGACTAAATCTAATTTAGTACCACTGTTATCATGATAGTATCCTAAATAGACATTGCTTGCGTGATTCTCAGACATTGCCCATTATGCATTAAACTTCAAAGTCCTATTGTGTTTTAATTTTATGGTTAATATGCACAGGAATTGAATCTTTATTTTATTTTTATTTATTGATTATTGATTTCATGATGTTTTTTCGTTTCATATCCATCTCTCTCTCTCTCTCTCTCTCCCCTTTTTCAGTCTCTATATATGTATGTGTGCTTGTGTGTGTGTTTGGAATGGTGATTCTGGTTTGTAATGGTGATTCTGGTCTGTTTGTCTTTCAATAGTATTCTCTTGATTCACTTTATAGAACAAAGGTTATTTGGATATGATGCTATATAACTTCATTGACAATCACTTTTCCTCCTCATATCCATACTGTCCTTTGAACAAAAAAAGCCAATTGTCAGAACCCAATACGGTAAAGATGGAAACTCCATAATACATGTGAGATGCTGCAAATATCTTGAGCAAAATTATAATTTTAGGAGACCAAAAGTCAAACTTTTTTGGACCTCATGTCTCTTGAAAAGTGGATGCATGGATGTGACTTTTTTTGGTCATTGTGAGGTAGGCATCAATGATTGCTACAATCAAGATTCGTAATAGTAACTTGCTGTCAATCTCTCTCTCTCTCTCTCTCTATTTATAATTAACAAAACCCTGCTGTCAAGATATTGATAACTCGCTGTCAATATCTCAAAACAGTCAATACCGACATGCTAATGCCCATGAAACGATCTCTAATTCGAATGTCAATTATAATCAAGAGTAAGATGAAAACAATATCGTAGGATATTGAACTCTAGATAATATTAAGTTATCAGATTACACTAAGCTTGAGTGATCTATACGACTTTTGTATCCAAGTATTACATTATGTTTGGTAGGATAGAAAAGATGAAGAATGGAAGTTGGGAGAATGAGGCAGATCAAGGTGTAGTGTGCCCTAGAAATTTCGTAGGATATTGAACTCTAGAAAATATTAAGGAAGGGAGGGAAAAGAATGAGGCAGAGAAGGATAGGGTAGCTTGTTTAGTATGAAGGAAGGGAGGGAAAAGAAAATGAGGCAGATCAAGGTGTAGTGTGCCCTAGAAATTTCAATCCTTCCAATGGTGGATGGATTATTTAGTGGACAACTTGGAGCCAAATATGATGAGCAAAATTACTTTTTTTTTTTGTCTTCATTTCCACAGTGAAATAATGGTAGATTGCTAAATAGTAATTGTAAAAATATGCATTTTCTTTTTGTTTTCCTGTCTACCAAACAACATTAAAGAAAACTAATATCCTTTTTTATCATTCCAATTTTCTATCTCTTATGTGTTATGTGTCTTTTCTTTTTTCCCATTCTAACCAAATGGAGTGTTAGAGATCGGAACATATAGAGTGACACGGTTAAGTTTGTAAAATTTCGTTGAAATGTAAATATCTTTGCATTTGACCCTCACATTCACTCTCTCTTTTTCATTCTTTGATTCATAGATGGGAGGGATTTGTCCATATTGCACTTTGTTATTGGAACCAGAGACAAGAACGGTCCAAGTGTTCAGCTGGAATTGTTTTTGATGTTTCTGTGGCTTTGTTGCATATTGCTATTAGCCTGATTGGCAATTCTGATCCAATCTTTCGAAAAGCTTGTTTGGTTGCTGCAACGTCTCCACCATCACGTTCCGATGGTTGGCTTGACCTGAACCAGCGGAAACTCTTCTGCCATTTGATTGATCAAGTAAATGCCAAATCAAAATTCACAGAAGCCCTGAGGAATGTGGAAACCGCAACTCAGAAAAATGAAGATCTCTTTCAGCGGATAAGATGGCTTCGGAATCTTGATTTGAGCGGCAGAAATTTTGAAAGGCTTGATTGGAATATTCCTTTTAGGGGAACTGAGGAACTGTTTCAATTATCAGTTCGATACAAATGCGAGTTGGAGGCTGCTTTCATGCAGGTAAAGTCTAGGTTTTGTTGTGAGATATCATTTGACGATGTCAAGCAGAGCTATAGGATGCTGCTTGAGAAGTATAGAAAGGTAAGAAAACAATATACAAACGGAATGATTTCACTCCATTGCCAATCATGAATACTTTTTTTTATAATATTGAAAAAAGAATCTAGTTTCTTTAAATTACTGTAGAAGTGTATTGGTATCTGTGCAAAGTACTTTTACGCACTTTTACTACACTATGTGCATCATGTTACGTCATGCTATGTACGAACAACTTTTAGAGCCTCCAAAAGTAATTTCATTAGTTTTTCCTGTTTTAGAAGTAGCCAAATATGTCACTATAACTTGCATAATGTTGTAGTTAAGCATACATGTTACAAAACTTATGAGCTAAAAGGAATCATTAATACAGAGTACTAGAGTAGGATACTTCAGGGACATCATAAAAACAAATTTTCTCAAATACATATCTCACTCATTACATATATGATTTCTCAATTTTTCTTAAACTATAGTAACTCTTAGTAACAACTATTTTCTCGACGAGTTACATTCTATGGTCTGGGATGTCTGGGTGTTGGAGTTGGATGAGTTGTGACCCCATGATAATCAATGTGATAAACAACTTCATCTATGCTGTCACCGCTTTTTTCATGTTTGTTTTCTGTGGAGATTTCTTCAGATATTGATGTTTTTAAATCTTCATCAGTAACCTGCATTAGAGCAGAACCCACTTGTGATTTTACTAGGAAGTGAGTTATAAGCGCACCACAGTATAAAGATTATACAACATGGAAATATTACAAGTAAAACCAAGTGCCAAAAAAGCTCCAAAAGATTTACTCAGGAAGTTGAGACACAACCAACCTCGAGCTTTCGGTGTTCATGAACAAGAGCGGATGATGAAACGCGCAGTTTTCTCGGAGGTTGTCTTGCTTTCGGGAGAAAATTCGGAGGAGACAAAGAAGAGCTGATGTTTTGGGAAGAAAAATACACGAGTGCTATAAGGAGGGAGAAGAAAATGATGCCCAAAGATCTCATTGTCTTCATCGACAGTTGGAAAGAAGAGAACTTGCTTTTCCTTTATGAAGGAAATTATGGTGGAAACACAATAATATATATAAAACCAACTAGAATTTCAAAATGATGAGAGAGAGAGGGTGAATTATTGATTAAGGGGTTATGAAAACATGTTTGAGAAGTAAGATTAGACATGTCTCAAGCCAGTGGTTTCTGTTGCTGATATGAAAAAGAGAAAAGACTGAAGACCGCTCACAAACAGTAATGGGCATGGATTTTCTTGGCAGTTTATTTATTTATTTATTTATTTATTTTTTTTCTCTCACTAATCCTTCACGTTCACACAGATACAGTGAGAATTTACTAAAGTGACTATCCAACAAAGTAAAATGACAAAATAACTTTTTTCACCCAATCATTTTTTGGTAAAAAGTAGTCGTTCCTAGTAGTTACAGTTATTTTATAAATAAAAATTTTTAGAAATTTATTTTACAAAAAAAACTTTCCTATTAAGTTATTTTTATAACGGGCTCCAGTTACAGGGTATGGAAAGTGGTTAAATGATTGATATTATTATAAACTGAAGAAACTGGGTTCACGTGAGTGTTTCGCATACAAACGAAACCACTCAGAGCTGAATCAATAATCCGTGTTTTGTCCTTTACCGTTTTGGAGACTACAGTTTCTGATCTCACTATTCTGGATCTTAAATTTACCATATCTTAGTGTTTGCTTCTGTATATGGAATAAGACGAACAGAATAATTGGTCCTTATTCTTTTACATTTTGAAGGGGAGATGTACACTACTGCAAATGCTACCAGCTAGTAGGGTTGCACAATGGTTAGGTTGGGCGGGCGACGGTCGGTTTTTAAGAAAAATCCCGTAACCAAAAACCACCGGCGTGTATGGTTACGGAAATCGGGTCTGCGGTTGAGGGGTTCGGTTGGGCAGCTAGTGTGTTCACAAATTTTTGAGTAAACTAACAATGAATGTTGCTCTATCTTGGTAGATATTAAGTTTTTTTGTAATAAATTTCAATCCTATTAGTTTCTTTTATTTTTCTGTAGAGACCAAAGCAAACCCTATTCTAAACTTGATTTCTTTTATTTTTCTCCGAAGGCCAAAGTTATTCTAAACTTGATTAGTTACATTCTCTATTTTTCATGTCACAACGTTGGCTGGCACCAGTCGTTGACGAGGTCACCGAATTAGATTGGTTTCCGAAGTTACTATGGGAGTGACCGGTACTAACAATATGGGTGATGGTTCCTCACTTGGCGTGTACAATATAGGAC
This sequence comes from Morus notabilis, assembly GCF_000414095.1. Classification (NCBI taxonomy): domain Eukaryota; kingdom Viridiplantae; phylum Streptophyta; class Magnoliopsida; order Rosales; family Moraceae; genus Morus; species Morus notabilis. Next base: position 105,980 of record NW_010360709.1, on the reverse strand, counting down.
TTGACGGAGTCACTTGGTGGATGACCAACGGTCACCTGCAATCACATGTAGCAAAACTACAAAGTATGATTTCGATGATTGGTGGTCACCCCCAACACCGATCACTAGATGGTCAGAGTCACTCGTCTGAGCACCGATGACTCTGCGTAATCTGGAATGGATAGATGATGAAAATTCCAACACAAGACAATCTAATAAAAAACAAAAGGGATAAATTAATTAAATAAAAATATATAAATCGGAGTACATGAAGGAGAAAACAATTTTAAAAAAAATACATATACAAGGAATACATGACTAATTTATTTAAAAAAACCAGCAAGCTCAAGGACACTATTTCCAGAAAAAACGACAACGTGCATTTCTGCTAAATTCCATAAGATCATCTTCCAATGTTTGGCCTTCAATGATTGGAAGGCCATATACTATAGGCGAGAGGGATATGAATTGACTGGGAAGTAAGAAACGACAATAGGAGCTTTTGAGGACTTGGAAGACTTGCTCTTGGTTTTCTTCAAATCATTGGGTGCCACTTTCTTCTCAGAAGTATCAGTACTTTTTCCGTGATCATCCGACACCCGACACGACGACGACGACGACGACGACGGAGGCGCGAAGCAGTTGAAGAAGGAAGAGAAAATAGCCATTGTAAGGATCTTCTTTGTGTAATTTCTTGGTGATGATCAAGTTGTAATATCAACCAATGTATTCGAATGAAAAAAGAGAATAAATAATGAGAAAGGAAATGTGATTCTTTATTTATAGACCAAGTAAATTATTGGGTTTTGCTTGGTGAGCAAGAACACTTAACAATTATTTTTATTTTTATTTTTACCAGAAAAAGTAAAATGATATTTTGGTTTTTTATGTTGTGTTAAAACTATTGTTGGCTCATCTCTCATAAGTTTGAGCTTTTGAGATGCAGTGGTTTCCCAACAATGTCTTAATATGGTATCAGAGCGGGAGGTCTTGAGTTCAAACCCCCGTAATTACACTCTTTATCCCCATTTAAATTGTCATCACGTGTTGGGTTTTTAATATATCTCGGGCTTAAATATTCACGTGTTGGGCTTTTCAATTAATTTATCCACACGATTGCCCATTGTCCAGCCCACACGTGAGGGGGAGTGTTAAAACTATTGTTAGCCCATCTCTCACAAGTTCGAGCTTTTGAGATGTAGTGGTTTCCCAATAGTGTCTTAATATGGTATCAGAACGGGAGGTCCTGAGTTCAAACCCCCGTAATTACACTCTTTATCCCCATTTAAATTGTCATCACGTGTTGGGTCTTTAATATATCTCGGGCTTAAATATTCACGTGTTGGGTTTTCCAATTAATTTACCCACACGATTGCCCATTGTCCAGCCCACACGTGAGGGAGAGTGTTAAAACTATTGTTGATCCATCTCTCATAAATTTAAGCTTTTGAGATGCAGTGGTTTCCCAACAGTGTCTTAATATGTTGTCCCATTTTCTTGGCATATTCTAAGATGCTTCCTTTGTCCAAGTCATTTAAGGGGATGAATTTGGTACGTGGCCACATATGGTCTTTTTTGTTGGCTGCTGATAATAAACTCGTGAGGATTTGGACTCGCAAAATTGACTTCTTTGCGAAGGCTCGTGTTTTTTTTTTTTCTTTTTTTTGGTCATTCTACGGTAGGATTTTATACAGTTTTATTTTTAGAAGTTTTTCCAAAAGTCCGCCGTCTTACTGTAATATTAATTTTTAACCGTTAAATTTAATTAAAATTATATTAAATTAAAAAGATATACATAACAGATAAATTTTAATATAAATTTGATGATTAAAAAATTAAAAATTATTAATAATTTATTTTTATAAATACTATTAGAGAAAGTCCTATTATTTTTATTGTTAAATCCGCTCAAATCACATAAAAAAAAATATGCAGGCAGTTTTTTCAATGCCTATTGTAAAATTTCGTAATATTTTATTTTATTCAAAAACACATGTATTATTTAGATCAGTATGCCGTTAGAAGTTTTCTCCTCTAGTTCTGTTTATTTCACCGATTTGAGTTTTGTTATAGTAAAAAATGCTAAAAAATAATCATATTTAACTTTTTTATCACAGTAAAAAATTCACATAAAATCATATCAAATTAAAAACTCGAATTAACTAAGACTTATATCTTCTTAGGCAAGTGTTAGTAAGAATAATATATTTATATATATATATATATATTTGCTCGTGTTTTTTTTTTTTTGGGTCAGTAGGATTTTATACTCATAGTTTTATTTTTAGGAATATGCCTTCTTACGCAAGTAATATACCTTCTTACGCAAGTATTAGCAAGAATAATATATTTTTTTTGCTAGAATAAGAACAATATATTTTATTTATATAAACAATGAAACCGTTAGAAACTGTTGATGGTCCCTGAGGTCTAATTATTGTTTTTTATTTGGTACAAATTGGGATTGATGGTTTTTGTACAGAATAGCTGAACATGTATTCATATGTCTTTCCCCCACTTTTTTTTTTCAGTTAATTAATGTCAATTAATTTGTGTCAGAAACGCCATTCAAAGCTACACCTTGGGATATCATCGTATCATAATCGAAATTAAAATGGTTTGATTTGATATTTTCCATTACCAATCTGGGTCCTTTCATCATAATAAAAAAGCACAAAACGCGAACATGATAATTTCCAAAAATAATTAGTATCTTAATTACCAATACTTACTATATTGCAATTAATATATATCTTACAAATTATTTAGACGATAAAATTATTGATTAATAATGAATTTTAATAACTTAATTAATTATTAATAACTAATTATTAATATTTTTATATTAGCTATTTAATATTGCAATGTTGACCTTAAGACCGCTTGGTCTAATGATATCGTAAGATTGGAGGTAGGGTTGCGGGTTTAATCTCGTGTTGTATCAAAAAAAATATTACAATATTGAGAAGCCATAGAAAGCAAAAAAAGTTTTGGCCGTTTTCAGAAAAATGAGAACATTTCCAAATCATGAGAGTCAATTTTGAAAATATATACCAAATAAATGTTGCTTAGGAACAACTTTCGGAATATCTACCTAATAAAGAAGAAAAGAGAAATTTTCAAAGATGTCAAATAAAAAGATGACACTATTTTATTTATGTTACCAATTTCAAAATTATCATTATGACATCAGTATTCTAGTAGGATATCTTTTGTATTTTATTAAAATAATCTTTGTGATTAGGATATCTTTTGTATTCTATTAGAACATTTTTTTAATGGCATAATAATAGGATGATATAAAATAAGAGTAATGGTAATTTTCTCACAAGAAAAAACAATTATAAAAAGAGCAGGGGCCCTGCAAATGTGCAACACAACTAAGTTGATATGACTCTCTATAAACTCTTGAAATTAGAGATAACAATTACAATTTAGGGAAAAAAAAATGTTTCTGCTACATGAAAGATATTCTACTCCTTACAAAAATGAAAAAAATGTTACATTACAAGCGACAAATGCTGGTACATGAGCTAATATATAATATAACATGAAAACTAAGAAACTAAGCTATATTAGTTCTCATGATGCGGACTTCCATCGATTTCTTATGGTTTACAAGTATCGGAGACATTAGCCATTTTTTTGTCTCTCTATATTTACTGTTTGACATGTAAACTCTACTAACTTGATATATTATTCTTGAATAAAAAATGATATAGTAGAATCCACGCGTCAAACAGTGAATATAGAGAGTGACAAAAAGAATGACAAAAAGAGTGATATTAATATTTTTCTTTCCAAAATAGATGTCCATTACTGCGCATCAGAGATTATTCCCTTGTTAAGTGAAAATATTTATTAATGTTAAAATAATATTTCACACACAACATAATTTTACCTATCCTAGGATTTAACTAGAATATGAGTTTATTATTTTTAGTTCAACCCATTCAAGATTATAAGAATAACCTCTTAATTACAATCCCATGGTACAAGGGAAAACCTTTTTATTTCAATTAAAACGGTAAATACTATTTTTTGTGAATTTGGGTTGATTTAAAATTGCGGCTGAACTCAGTGAATTTTGTCGAGTTGCCTACATACCCCGTTAAAGGATCAAGCCACTTGTAGTTCGAATTTTAGGTTTGAGAATTTTGGATAATTCCTTGGTGTATGACCTTATGAGGAATTGACGCACTTTGAAAATTTGATTTGGTTTTGTATTGATTTTCTCTTTTATGAGAATTTTAGAATTGAATTTGGCCTTGAAACTGCACCTAAATTTTTAGGTTGCCTACGTATCCCATAGGGAATCAAGTCAATCGTAGTTTTTGAATTTGAATTTGGATTTTGAAGGATTTCCCGATATATGACCATAGGAGGAATTCATAATCGAATTTGATCTTGAAACTGCACCTAAATTTTTAAGTTGCCTATGTATCCCATAGGGAATCAAGTCAATCGTAGTTCGAAATTTAGTTTTGAGAATTTTGGATAATTCCTCGGTGTATGACCTTATGAGAAATTAACGCACTTTGAAATTTGATTTGGTTTTGTATTGATTTTCTCTTCTTTGAGAATTTTTAGAATTGAATTTGGTCTTGAAACTGCACATAAATTTTAGGTTGCCTACGTATCCGATAGGGAATCAAGTCAACCGTAGTTTTTAATTTTGAATTTGGATTTTGAAGAATTCCTCGATATATGACCATAGGAGGAATTCATAATCAAATTTGATTTTGAAACTGCACCTAAATTTTTAGGTTGCCTACGTATCTCATAGGGAATCAAGTCAATCGTAGTTCTTGAATTTGAATTTGGATTTTGAAGGATTTCCCGATATATGACCATAGGAGGAATTCATAATCGAATTTGATCTTGAATCTGCACCTAAATTTTTAAGTTGCCTACGTATCCCATAGGGAATCAAGTCAATCGTAGTTCGAAATTTGGTTTTGAGAATTTTGGATAATTCCTCGGTGTATGACCTTATGAGAAATTAACGCACTTTGAAATTTGATTTGGTTTTGTTTTGACTTTGTCCTTTATGAGGATTTTTTTAAGATTGAATTTGGTCTTGAAACTGTACCTAAATTTTTAGGTTGCCTACGTATCATATAGGGAATCAAGTCAATCGTAGTTCTTAAATTTGAATTTGAATTTTGAAGGATTCCCCGATATATGACCATAGGAGGAATTCAGGATCGAATTTGATCTTGAAACTGCACCTAAATTTTTAGGTTGCCTACATATCCTATAGGGAATCAAGTCAATCGTAGTTCTTGAATTTGAATTTGGATTTTGGAGAATTCCTCGATATATGACCATAGGAGGAATTCAAAGATATTTTAAAATTCGATTTGAAATTTTACTTTAGAGTTTGGATTTGATAGTCATATTTGGATAATTTCCCGGTATATGACCTTATGAGGAATTAAAAGGATCCTTTTTGTTGATTTGAATTTGGGATTTGAAAATTGTATTTAATCACCATATGGTTTTATGAGACATGGACTCATCTTTTTGGGCTTAGGGATCATAGAAAGGCCCAATTTATGCACTTTAAATTTTATAGTATTTAATATTTCAAATTTTTTTAAAATTTATCCTTTATCCCTTATTTTTTAATTTTAAATTTTATCATATCTAAATTAATTGATCCGAATATATGATATATATCCCTTTTTTTTTTTTTGCTAACAATTTGATTTCAAAAGGAAGTTAGATTTCCTTCATCCTCATCCTTTCACACGTTTCCCTTCTCTTTTTTGTGTGTGTGTATATATATATATATATAGCGCCACGGCAAGCCACAACAGGCCATTTTCTTTTTTTTTCCTGCGTCACAGC
>NW_010360709.1:95684-100133 GCF_000414095.1 Morus notabilis | reverse complement strand
ATATATATATATATAAATGGTATATATAAATGATATACATATATGTATATATTTTTTTCTTTGCAGACGTTTGTAGAAAACGCGTGTCAGCGTCTTCTCAGTCTCCTCTTTCATATATACTTACACATACATATATATATATATATATTCATATATGGTTTTTTTTTTTTGTGAAATCATATTTCTTCCGACAAAATTTTAATTGCAGAGCCCTTCTCTAATTCCAAGTAAAAAAAAAAGAAAGAGTTTGCCTTTCGGCCAAAAGAACAAAAGAGACATTGTTGAAGGTAATTTTTTTTTATTTACCCTTTCTGTCATCTTTTATTCTAGTTCTTTGGCTGATTTTTTATTTCTCTTTTTTTTTTTTTTTTTTTTTTTTTCTTTTTTTTTTTTTTTTTTTTGGTTGTTTTTTTTTTTTTTTTTTTTTTTTTTTTTTTTTTTTCATTCAGGGAAACGAAAAGAGGCCTTACGTAAGTGGTCTCTGATTTTTGTTTCGGCTGCACTTTATAAGTTAAATTTAAAATTATAATAATATTTTAAACTGTACTATTATAGTCAGATTCATGTATATATACAAAGGTTTTAAATTTGCAACTCTGTAATTTTATAGGCCTCGTTCACTTCGCGGATTCGAGTTTTCAATTCGAGTTGAGATGTGACATTTTTTGAGAGCTTTTCACTGTAACAGAAAAAGTTAGATGTGACATTTTCTGAGAGCTTTTTATTGTATAAACTTGGAACTGAAAACTCGAATCGGTGAAATGAACGAGAGACCATAGAGTTCTAAAATTTATAACTCTTTTTATAGAGTTCTAAAATTTATAATTCTATTTGATTTTTCAGAGGTTCTAAATTTTACAACCCCATAATTTTGTAGAGTTCTAAAATTTGCAGCTCTATTTGATTTTTTTGGAGGTTCTAAAACTTACAACCTCATAATTTTGTAGAGTTCTAAAATTTGTGACTTTATTTGATTTTTTTGAAAGTTTTAAAACTTGCAACCCCATAATTTTATAGAATTTTAAAATTTACAACTCTATTTAATTTTTTAAAGGTTCTAAAACTTAAAACCTCATAATTTTGTAAAGTTCTAAAATTTACAACTCTATTTAATTTTTTTTAGAAGTTCTAAAACTTATAACTTCATAATTTTTAACTGGATTTAAAAGTTTACAACCCGTATATTTAAAACATGAATCTGGCCAACAATAACAGATGAGCTTCTTGTCTTGAGAAACGGGTAGACAAAATATAGATTAAGATAGATGAGTAAATGACAAATTTTTTACTTTTTTTTTTTTTGATAATTCTCTCTACACACGTTCACTTGCACAAAGTTCCTTTTTTTTTTTGGTTACGTCCCCTCACCTGTACACACACACTATTATTTTTTTCTTTTTCGTTGCTTTGTCCTCTCACGTTTCCCCCACACAAGCTTTTTTGCTTTTTTTTTTTTTGTTTTGTTTTCTCTCACCTTTCTGCACACACACGCACCAAGTCCTCTTCTTTTCCTCTTTTTTTTTTTTTGTTTCCTCACGTTTCCTATATGCCTATATAGGCATTTTTGAAGCAACTCACGTCCTTTTTTTTTTTTTTTTAAATAAGATTAATTACTTTTTTCTTTTGAGAGTTTACTCAACTCCCCACTAATACATTTTACTATTTCTTCGCACACTCACTTTTTTTAGAAAGTTTTCCAACCTTCTACGTGTATTTTTTTTTTTTTTTTTCTCGCTTAACATCCCTTATACTTCTTTTCTTTCACACACATTTATAAGAATTGTCTTAAGTCTGATATTAAGACCAATCAGATACGTGTAACTTTTTTTCATATGCTCTTGTAACATCATCGTGCTTTCGTACAGTGCTCAAGTTGCTTTTGTGTATATTTCGAATTCTAAACTCGAATTGACGAAATGAACGGGGCCTCAGTGAATATATTCTAATACATGAAATATTGATTGTTTTACTTGAAAAAAATTAAGTGTTATACACACATATAAACGATATAAAACGGACATACTAGAAAAGTTATATTTATCTGACGGCCGCCAAACTGAAGATTGTGTCTAAAAGGCAAGAGAGAACATATGAAGTAACAACGAAATGTGAAACTACAATTGGAGCTGGTGATGACTTGCCGAGTTTCTTTTCTCCATAGAACTATAACTATAATTATATGCAACTTTCTGCTCATCAGAAGGTGGAATAAAGCAGCTGAAGAGGTCTGAGAAAAAATGCCATTTTGTTTGCCTTAATTTCTTGTTGATACGGTAAAAAAAAGTGCAGGGTGATTTGGACCAAGGAAAGACTAGTATACTTTTGTGTTTAGCTAGTGCAATGAGAGATTCATGAAAAATGGAAGCTTGGATATTCATGTATTTAACTAAAAATGGGTCATGATCAGATGGAAATTATCAGTTCAAATATTAATTGCTTGTTTACCAAAGCAGATCATGACCAAGTCAATATTGGCCCTGTTGATAATATTAGGTCGCCTCTGTTTTGACAGCACCCATTTGAAAAAGGTCTTCCGTACCATCTAAGGAATAGACTTCTCTTAATTCTTTTCGACTATATATATAAATGTGTGTATATAGTTATAAATTGTGGAATTTTCTTCTTCTTTTTGTTCTTCTACTTCTTCTTGTTCTTGTTCTTCTTCTTTTTAATTTTTCCTTCGGTTGCAGACATGAAAATTGATATTGGCATCATAATTTGCCAAATGCATTTGTTGCTTGACCACTCAATATTGTAACAACAGGATTTGACAAGGTCCTAGAAGCAGCAGGAATTTTTAAAATCAATATTTCTTTTGTTTAAATATATATATATATATATATATATATATATATTGAATCAATCTAAAAAGAAAATATGAATCGTAATATTGAATTTGATTTTGGATTTATAGGTTGCCTACGTATCTCATAGGGAATCAAGTCAATCGTAGTTCTTGAATTTGAATTTGGATTTTGAAGGATTTCCCGATATATGACCATAGGAGGAATTCATAATCGAATTTGATCTTGAAACTGCACCTAAATTTTTAAGTTGCCTACGTATCCCATAGGGAATCAAATCAATCGTAGTTTGAAATTTAGTTTTGAGAATTTTGGATAATTCCTCGGTGTATGACCTTATGAGAAATTAACGCACTTTGAAATTTGGTTTTGAGAATTTAGGTCCTAAAAATTTAGGTGCAGTTTCAAAATCAGTTTCAAAACATAGTCAAAATGCATTCTTTAGTGGCGACAACGACATGATGATGGTCCCTGAGGTCACGATATAAAAATTGCGCATTGATAGTTTTCTTTATAGAATGTATTCATATGTTTTTTCCTTTTTTTTTTTTCAGTAAATTAGTGCCAATTCGTATTAGAAACGCCATTCAAAATTACACTTTGGGATATCATCGTAATATAATTGAAATTAATATTTTCCGTTACCAATTAGGGTCCATTAGTAATAATTAAAAAAATGCAGCCAACCTAATAATTTCCAATAATAATTATATTTTTGTTATTAATATACATGTTAGTAATTAATTAGAGTATGTAACTTTCTAATTAATAATGAATCAATAACTTAATTAATAATTATTTGTTGATCATTAATTAATTATTAAATAATTTATTTGATTAATAAACAAATAACTATTAAATAATTAAAGATTAACGATTAACAATTAATATTTTCATATTAATTATTTAGTGTAGCAATATTTAGAAGCCATTAAAAACGAAAACGAATTTTTGGCCGTTTTTCTTTTCTTTTTTTTTTCTTTTTTTTTTTAAATCACAAAGCATGAGAACAATTCGAAACCATATGAGTTACTTTTGAAAATACATACCAAGTAAATGCTATTTAAGAACAATTTCCAAAACAACTACTTCAAGAAAAACAGTTATAAAAAGAGAACCCGCATATAACACAACTAAGTTGACACTCTATAAACTCTTGATATCTTCGTAGATGAAACTTACAGTTTAGGGGAAAAAAATGTTTCTATTTATATGAATAATTTGCTGGTACATGAACTAATAATATAGAAAATTAAGAAATTAGGCGATATTAGTGCTCATGATCATGGAAGTCATTAAGAAATCAAGCGATATTAGTGCTCATTCATGATCATGAGGACTTTTATCTGTTTCTTATGTTTTATAAGTAGCAGAGAAATTAAGCCAATTTTCAAAACAAATATCTTATACCGGGCCTCAGAGATTATTCCTGTATGCTTCTTTTCTTCTACGCATATATAGAAATTATAATATCTTAACTCCTGTATTGAAACCAGTCGGAAACGTGTAACTTTCAAACGCTCATTTTATTTGAACTGTACCGCCGTCAAACTTGAGATTGTGCCTATATATATATATACACATTCGTATATATATATATATATATATATATATATATGCGTAATAATGAGGTGGGGGATATCTT
>NW_010360709.1:37263-88282 GCF_000414095.1 Morus notabilis | reverse complement strand
TTGTATATATATATATATATATATATATATATATATATGGGCATGATGATGATGATGGTAATCTTGAAGTTGAGGACACTACAGGCAAGAGAGATATGAATTGACAGGGAAAAGTGAAGCTACAATTGGAGCTTTTGATGACTTGACCGAGTTGCTTTTCTCCATAGAATATATATATATATATATGGGCATGATGATGATGATGGTAATCTTGAAGTTGAGGACACTACAGGCAAGAGAGATATGAATTGACAGGGAAAAGTGAAGCTACAATTGGAGCTTTTGATGACTTGACCGAGTTGCTTTTCTCCATAGAACTGTAACTATAATTATATGCAACTTTCTGCTCATCAGAAGTTGGAATAAAGCAGCTGAAAAGGACTGAGAAAAATGGCATCATATTTTTGTTTGCCTTAATTTCTTGTCGATACTAATAAATAAATAAATAAATAATTGTAGGGTAATTTGGAACGAGGAAAGACTAGTATACTTTTTGTGTTTAGATATTATTGTATTTATAGTACGGGTGATCAGAAGGAAATTAATTAGTTCAAATATTTGCTTGGTCACCAAGCAGGGTAAGACCGAGTCAAAGGTTTCTAATCAGCATGCAAGGTCATTCGTTTCTGTTGTTTCTTTGACCACACCCATTTGAAAAAGGAGTTCCTTGCCATCTAAGGAATATAATTTTCTTTTTTTTTTTTTTTTTGACTATATAAGTCTTTATGTATATAGAACAATTAAATTGTGGAAATTTCTTCTTCCTTTTTCGACTTCTTTCTTTTTAATTTTCAAATTTTTTTTTTGCTTAGAGCATTACTGGCGGCATATGCGGTATTATGCTACGGTTCTATATTTTATTTAAATAAATTATGACTTTAATAGTTACTCTAATATTTATCTAATGAAAGTATTAGAATTCACATCGAATGATAACGGGTCTATATTTTATGAACGTGTTCAATAAAATCCCACTGGAATCAAATAGGAATGTCCAGGGGAAACTTGGGTGCTATAGTGCTCTTTTGTCATTGATCTTCTCATAATTTATAATTTGCATAATTTCTTGAGTTTTTATTCATTTTATTTAATTTCAAATATTCCCTCTTTATTGATATTGTCTAAATAAAGTTAAAAGTATTATAATCTTCAGTAATTGTTAAACTAGTCTCTGAGAAAACGGCAATTTACTCTCTAATATATTATTTGCGCGATTTGTGCCCATGTGAAAATTCTCACCAACGTTATTTATCATCCATCAGCCATCGGTTGCCGGTGCCAGTCACTGGATTCCGACGCTAGTGCCGGCCGTTGTGAATTTGACTAAATGTGAGAAGAAGAAAGAATTAGAGGTATTTTTGGTTTTTTAATGGTGTTGGAAACGTATAAAGCTCAAGTTGCTTTTGTGCAACATTCAATGAATATAGTCTAATACATGAAACATTGTGTGTTTTAGTTGAACAAATTGAGTGTTATACACACATATAAACCATATAAAACGGACATATAACTAGAAAAGTTATATTGATTAGACTCTACGGCCGCCAAACTGAAGATTGTGTCACAGAGGCGAGAGAGAACATATGAATTAACAGGGAAATGTGAAACTAGAATCGGAGCTGGTGATGACTTGGCCGATCGAGTTGATTTTCTCCATAGAACTATAACTATACTTATATGCAACTTTCTGCTCATCAGAAGGTGGAATAATCATCTTCCAATGTTTTGCCACATACTATAATCGACCGGGATATGAATTGACCGGGAAGTGAGGAACGACAATAGGAGCTTTTGAAGACTCGGAAGACTTGCTCTTGGTTTTCTTCAAATCATTGGATGCCACTTTCTTTTCAGAAGTACCAGTACTTTTTCCATGATCATCCGACTCCCCAGACAACGATGACGAAGCCGCAAAGCAGTTGAAAAAGAAAGAGAAAATACCCATTGTAAGATCTTCTTTGTGTAATTTCTTGTTGATGATCAAAGTTGTACTATCAACCAATGTATTGTAATGAAGAGAGGAGAATTAGAGGAGTGAGTTATATTGACGATGTATACATAACGAGAAAGGAAATCATGAGATTCTATATTTATAGCCCAAGTAAACAATTGAGTTTTGCTTGGTGGGCAAGAACATTATCTTTTTTTACCACAAAATGTAGAATGTCTTTATGTTGTCCCATATAAGTCTTGTCCAAGTTAATTGGGGAGATGAATTTGCTACGTGGTCATATAATCTTTTTTTAATAATTATAAAACTATTTGAAGTAAATAAAAATTTATCGTGTAAATGTTTCATTCATGACTCGTAAAAAATCTTTATTTACGTTAGAAAAAATCTTTTCATCCATCGTAAAAAGTAAATTTATGTAGAGAAAAGATCTTTTTTCTAATTTAAATGAATCATTTATAAGGTAAACTGCTGTTTACTTTTTGGAATGGCGGGCCTCAAACTTGAACTACTATTGATTGTTACTACTCTTTCTTTTGGTAGGCCCTTTATTCGAAGGAATGGAGGGCCTTTTCTTTTTATAAGGTCGGCCCTTATCACATTCCTTCGGAATGGTGGGCCGTTAATACAAGTAGTATCGTCCCTTTATTCCATTCCTTCGGAATGGCGGGACGAGAGAGGAGGATAAGGTCGGACCTTACTCCATTCCTTCAGAATGGCGGTCCGAGGAAGAGGATAAGGTCGTCCCTTACTTCATTCCTTTGGAATGACGGGACGCTAAGGAAGGGGACCCTTCCCCTCCCCTGAACTCCCTCCCTATCCCCTTGCTTGTTCTTATCGTCCCTTTATTCCATTCCTTATTCGTTGTTCCACACTTTAAATCGTTCGGGGGTAGGTAAGGCCATGATCCGCAGAGGAACGGATCACTCATTCTTCCATTGGGGACAGGTGCACGAACGACAACTCCAAACGTCACACATCCGTCGCCTACCTACCGTTTAGGTGGCACCAGCGAGATCCAGCTAAGGTAAGGAACTTCGTGTCGCGGCTGCTCCACTCCGCCCCAGGTAGTTTTAAAATATACTATTTATTTAATTTTGTTTCAAAAGTCTACCATTTACTATTATAGTTTTAATTTTCTTAGTTCAAATATTTGCTTAGTCACCAAGCAGAGTAAGACCAAGTCAATATTGTTTCTGTTGAGGCTTCTAAGCAGCACGCAAGGTCACTCGCTTCAGCCGTTTTTTCTCACCACACGCATTTGAAAAAGGTCTTCCTTGCCATCTACGGAGTAGAATTTTCTTCATTCTTTTTGACTATAGGGGTTATGTATGTAGAACATCATTGGGTGTCTAACTTTGATGGGATAGAACACCCATTTGATAAAAGGTCTTCCTTGCCATATAAATTGTGGAGTTTTCTTCTTCCTTTTTCGACTTTTTTAGTTTTATAATTTTTCTTTCCTTGGACCATTACTAGCGGCTTATGCGGTATTATGCTACAGTTCTATATTTTATTTAAATAAAATATGCATGAGTATGATTTTAATAGTTACTTTAATATTTATTTATTGATATGTGTTATTTAACATAATAATATTTTTTTAATGGTCGTGATAAATTGAGTAGTTGATAAAAAAAAATGTGTGGCACTTAATGAGATTAGATTCCTATTGTACCACATCATTAGATGTCTAAATTTGATGTTTAACCACTTACAGAGACATAACTATCTCGTCTATTATGTATTTATTCTTTACATTATATTTAATTTAGTCAATCGTTAGTTGTAGGAGGGAGTCATGAGACTTAGCCCAAGTTTTTAGCATTATTCTTAGAGCATCTAAACTGTAATACTATAATTAGTGTGCTAATTAAATATTCATCATTTAAGTGTAAAAAATATGCTCTAATGCAATATTATTTTTTAGGTTAAAGTTATCATGCACTATACTTTGCGATAAATTTCTTATCAAATATAGTGCGAGTGCTTAAAGGGTGCAAATATGTGGCAAGTCAAGGGCAGGAAGTTGAAAGTGGGGGATGTTAAAATGGAGAAAAGCAAAAGTTGTGAGAAGATCTTGAAATGATGTGAGTGCTTAGAGGGTGAACTCATGTGCTGGATTAGATCCTTTATCCAACATCTACCCTGACCTAACGTTACGAGCCTGATAAAGTTCTATTGATCCTCGACGAAGTTAAGTCGACATTAGTAGAGAGGGGATGAAAAGCAAACTTATGGGATTCGCCAAATGACCTCTCATGAGGTAATATGCGGAAACGCCAAATTCGTTTGCTGAATCTCTTGTTTGATATGCTTTGTTCGGGACTAGCAAAATAGTATGTTTGGAGGCGTGATAACTCTCAATTAGAACTAGAATTAGTTTATCATGTGTTTTTCATTGAAATTGTCTAAGTCTCGTTTTATTTTATTTCTTGACATTTTTTAGTTAGTTACGTTAATTTTGGAGTATGTTAAGAGTTTTATTTTCGTGTTAATTTTTAGGTTTGGTAAGCAATTTCTTTCACGTTTTCAAGTAATTTTAGTTAGTAATGTTAAGTTGTTAGAAATTTGAGCCGCGATGCTGACGGAAAATGTAGTATTACGGAAATATCCCGAAAATTGCACCTTTTGCCCAAGTTTCCAAGTACGTGGGAGAGCAATATGAAAGGTGAATTAGGAGGCGTCTTTGGGAACTTTTGGAGAGCCGTTTGATTACTTTTGGAACGGAGATAGATAGAGAATTGGAAAACGATCGTCTTGTTCAAGATTCTTAGGCTTTCTTTTTTCTTCCCCCCCTCTTTATGTTAGTTTGCAAATTGATGTTCAATATCATTATTATTATTATGATGTTTAATATTTCAATTATGCACTAATTCATTATGCTAAGACTACAAGTGTAGCCAAGAAGATGAATATTTGAATCTAGTTTTTTTTTTTTTTTTTCACAATGAAGTAATTCACTGAGTCTTTTGTTTATGATTGTTGTATCTTTTTAGTGATTAATGTTGTTTGAATATCTAATTAATATTTGAATTGTTTGAGAAGACCTACACTAAAACCCCAGAAGGAAATATTTATGAATTGCTTCTAGTGAAAGAAACCTTAAGGTACGTGTAACACCTAGACATCAAGTGATAGTAATACAATTTTCGTGAACAAATTAGAGAATCGGAGCACAATGAATTTTTAGGATGTTAGAATTCACATCGAGCGATAGCGGTCTATATTTTAAGAATATGTTCAATAAAATCCCAAGAAGAAATACTAAACAAAATTAGGATTTCTCGTTTTGCACATGAGTTTTAGGTGATATTAACAAATTACTAGAATCAAATAGAAATTGTCTTGGTGAAACTTGTGTACTCTAGTGGTCTCTTGTCATTGATTTTCTCATAATTTATAACTTGCATAATTTCTTGAGTTTTTATTATTTTTATTTAATTTCAAATATTCCATCTTTATTGATATTGTCTAAATAAAATTATAATTATAATCTTGAGTAATGGTTAAACTAGTTTCTGAAGGAACGATACTTTACTCTCTAATATATTACTTGAGTGATTTGTGCACTTGTGAAAATTTACATTAATGTTATTTATCGTCCATCGGTCACCGGTGCCAATCACCAGACTCTGATGCTGGTGCCGACCATTGTGGATTTAACTACATGTGAGAAGGAGAAAGAATTAGAGGTATTTTTAGTTTTTTAATGGTGTTGGAAACGTAACCTATTAAATTATGTTATTTATTACCTATTTTAAAAAATTATGTTATAATTTACTAATCACTGACTTAATTATGCTATTTTACTCATTCTCCCTAAAAATGAAAACCTTGATGATTGCCACTCAACATTAGGGTCAAATGGATGAGTCGATAAAGCTGGAAATTTTAATTTTCTAAATGGCTATTTGAATTTGAAATTGAAAAAGGAAACATATGAGATTTGGGAAACAAATTGTTAAGGTTGGATTTGGAATGTCCAGATGTACAAAAGTTGAGTCTATAGGGGCCATTTAAGTTGAAATCGTTGTTTGTGATATAGTCGATCCCTCAAATAATAGAGGCTCGATCAGCATCTATCAACCCAGTTCAAGAAGCTCACAACCCATCAGAATCCAAGTTAATGGGTAGAACGACTCATAAGGTGGTTTGGGAAGTGAATTTGAATGATGATTTGGGTTTTGATTCAAATTTTTTGTGAGAGAACTATTGACAAGAATTTTTTTATTTCAATTCTTTATAAAAAGAAAAATATTGTAGTAAAATCGTAGTTTGCGTTTTGAATACATGTACCTAACAACCCTAAGAGTTTCGGTTGCAAACTTAGATTCATTCAATCATGGTGGTACAAAACCTTTTCCAAGACTCGACTGTCTATTTGATCCAATTTGCAGGGGCGGCTATGCCAGGAATTCCATGGACCTAAAAATCACCCACGATATGATTACAAGTACTTACTGGGAGAATCGTGGACACATTGCTACATCAGCACCAAACACTAATCCCATTTTATGAAGTGCATCTAGAGCTAGAGCTGTAAGTAAACGGCCCGCCTGAAGCTCGACACTAACTCTCGGGCTAAGTTGCGCCTAGGTTACAAGTCCGAAACCTTATTTAAGCTTGGCCGGAACACATTTGTTTAAGGAAAATAGTAGAAAATAGGCCAATATGAAAAGTTTATGAAAGTATATAGGCCAATTTTTAGTTATAGAAATTAATAGATCATAATTTGTTAAGTTATAGTTCATAACCAAATAAGTTATGGACAAACTTGTCAAGTTATGGTTCATAGTCAGACAAGTTATGGACAATTATAGACAATAACTTATCAAGTTATGGTTCATAACCAGACAAGTTATGGATGAAAATAGTAATTTGGCCTATTTATTAACTTATGTAAACGATTGGGCTATTAATTTTAATTCATCTCAAGTCTTGACATATTTCTATCTTTCTCCCTTTGTTTAATTGCTTTCTTAAAAATACCTTATAAATTTTGATTCGGCCCGACCCAGCCTAGGTTTGACAAGCTTTAGAGCCGGGCCGGGTTGACCCTCCTCCTTTTAGGGCCGGCCCGGTTCAAAATTTTCATTCAGCGGAGTCAGGCCGGGCAACCTCAACTTTCACTTCTAAGTGTACCGATTTCAAACCACGATGTTGAGTTATAAACTGGGTCTTTTCTCTATAAATATATGGCATGAGAAAACTATCACAGAACTAATCTATAGTGGCTGAATTTTATTTTATTTTATTTTATTTTTTAAAGAGTGAAGAAAAGTTCTTGCCTTAGTCCCGCTCTTCTCATGTGTTGAGATTATAGTGGGAATCAAATATGAGATAGTGAAAAAAAACCCGGAAGTCGTAGCACGCGCACACGTTGTTCTTCTAGCACCAGAGAGTAGGCGAGAAAGATTCAAGGAATCAAAGAAGCGTTCAGATTCTTGAAGATTGAAGTTATCACCCTAATCACTTCATTTAGGCAATAAAATAGAATGATTATTTATTTTTCGTTAGATTAATATCTATAAAGTATTGCTCAAAAGTTTTGTGAAAAACTTTTGTTATATACTAACCGTATTTGGGATGAAATCCTGCATAATTTTTTTATAAAAGAATCCCCTTGTGCTGTTTTCTGGGGGGGAAAAAAAAAAATCCATTCCCCTTATGCTATTTTACAAAATAAAAAATAAAACACATCATTCTATTTTTAGGATTATGCATTTAAACTAAATTAATTTCTTCATACGCAGTTCAAATACATACACATACAGTGTAAGTTATTTAATCTGCATTATTTTTTAATAATTATATCCTCATTATTCTTAAAGGAAGATAAAGTTAAATTGTAATTTAGGCATTGCAAGGCACTAAGTTCTTAACATGTGTTTGTATCTGATTACATATACTAGTTCTTTGAAGACTGGCTTTGTTAGAAAACCAAAAAACGAAAAGAAAAAAAAATTTATTTGTCCAATTTTCATATACTCTGGCAAAGTATAGTAAGCGCATCAAATATGAAGACCATTTTCATGCTCTAAATAATTGCTTTTGAGAGCACATCATATTGCTATAAATACAAATAAGGTTCCGAAGGAAATACTTCACTGAAAAGGGGGGAAAAAAAACAGCCAAAAGAAAAGAGGGTTAAAAAAAAAAAAAAAAAAAAAAAAACACGGGGGGAAAAAAAAAAAAAAAAAAAAAAAAAACAAAAAAAAAAAAGGGGAAAAAAAAAAAAAAAAAAAAAAAAACACTGGGGGAAAAAAAGAAAAGAAAAAAGAAAAAAGGAAAAGTATACTAGGGAATGAAGAGGAAGATAAAAAAGCTGTAAGTAAATCAGCTAGTGTTGCCAGATAAATCTCCAGAAAGAGCACTTCCATATGATGCAGAACCTGTTTGTGAAGCCGTACGTCGCGCCTTCTGGAACTGTCTTATTCTGAAAGCATCTCTTGGTAGTGGCTGGCTCTGGACAGTTCTGGTGTCATCATCATAATCATCTTGCCCTATAAATGATATATTATTATTTACACAAAAAATGAGATAGTGAAGTCCACGTGTCAAACAATAAATGCAAAAAATGACAGAGACTGACAAAGAGAGTGACGCTAACATTTATCTCTCCCATAAAGATTCAAGAAAAATACAAAGTAAAAAAAAAAAGAAAAAAAAAAAGAAGCTAACACACATTATCGATCTCAAGCAACCTATCAAATCCTCCTCGATTCGATTATGTTCTCAATCCTACCTATATGACAGAATAATTGCAAATGGAGAGATACTAAGTAGCACGCACGACAACTTCGATGCAAGAGCTGCCGCACAGGCATCGTAAAGCGAACTAATTTTCACTTGCATCGTAATTTTTGAAAAGCTTCAAGAAATAGTTTCAAAAATGATGGATGGCATTCTTCTAATTTTGATCTTGCATCATAGTTAGACCTCCAAAGAGATGTTTGGAAAGGTTAATAATAGGAATGATTATGAAGGAAGAAAACACATACTGTCTACGTCTTTCCTCTTGCCCCTATTTGGCTTGAAAGAAGAAGCACTTGGAACGGGATGGGGCTTGGTTGAACCAGAGAGGTCACTTGTAGTAGGAGCGGCACCAGACCGCAATTGCATTGTGGCTGTACCCGACTTTACGTTGCCAGCTGGTGCTGCTGGTAGGTCACTCTGCAAACAAATGGATAATACAACATCCACATTTGGAGTTGGACCTGAAAATTTTGAGAGAAATTGTAATAAGTGACCCATTTTTCTCTTTGTTTTGATAAATGAAAGGACTGACTTGGTAAATATGAGATTTACTAGTAAACTTTAGTAGCTAATTACGATTTTTCCAAAAACGGCCATTAGTTTTCATCCCAAAACATACGGCCATCTTTTTAAATTCACATACAGGCACAATGCAAGAAAAGAAAAAAGAAAAAAAAAGCTATTTCCTCGAATCAACCAAAATTTAAAAACGTAATATGTATCCAGCTGCAGGGAAATTGATAAGATAATAAAGGACTCATGATGCGACTTCTATCGAGTCATATAATGCATATTTAGAATTATTGGATCAAAGATAACTAACATTAGAAGATAGAGCAAATAAGGATAGCACTGTTTTTTACTGTTGCATATAACTCAAATTTAGGAATATATTCTGCAACTTAATAAAAGTATAAATGTTGCAAAGATAATCCTCTGAGACAGTTTGAAGACTCAGGAAAATTATCTAAATTATTTCTGACTCTTTCCAGAATCAATCCTATAAGTTTCTGGATTGGTACTTTCCTATCATCTTAGTATCTCTGATGGGAAAAGTGCCCCACAGTACAATATTCTCACACATGGGTACAGGTTTCAAATATATTATTATTTATAAGACAAATAACTCTTTCAATGTTATATTTACAAGGGTATATTCCCAAAGATGAGACATGACTGGCAACGGCTGAAACCGAACCATTTCGTCTGTATTTTTAAGTCAAATTTTGATTCTTTGAACGATGTCTAACATGTTTATAAAGGTGTGAACCCCGCAATGCATAAGTGGCAACAATGTAAGGTTTTAAAATCACGTTTTTATTTATGCCAATAGCGTGTGCCAATAGAAAATAAGTAATTAGAAAGCATAAAAACTAAAATAAAACTTACATTAAATTTAACTGGAGTAAGAAATTAAAATTACCCTCAACAGCAGGCAAGTTTGTTAAAAAGGCTAGCAAGGTTGGAGGAGTTGCTTGCAATACGTCATCAAATGCATTTGTTGCTTGACCACTCAATATTGTAACAACAGGATTTGACAAGGTCCTAGAAGCAGCAGGAATTCCAGGTACTGCCGTATTTGGAAGAATTCCCGTCCCTGCAATCAAATGCTCGACCTTTTAGCAATTTAGGTACAATGTATTTATCAAACATAGTCAAAATCAATAATTCTTTTTTCCAAATATATATATATATATATATATTGAATCAATCTAAAAAGAAAATATGAATAAGGGCAAATTTGTCATTTTATGTCATCAAAGTACCAAAAAATGGTTTTCTAAAATGTTAAGGTACCAATTTCATATTACCAAAAATACAGGGTACCAAAAGCAGGTTTTACTATAACATAGGATACCAAAACGATTTTAACCCAAGAACATAATACAGATGCATGGCCACTGAGGCAGTTTCTTAGAGCATAATAACAAGAAAACAATTACACACCGGGCTTTTGTCGTGGATCATAGACCGCCATTTGAGTAATATCTGGATAAACAACCTTCGAAGACACAGTTGCATTGCTTATCAGGCCTGTAGTACCCTTATCTAGAAAATAAAAGGAAAACTTGAGCAAGTAATCACCAAACCTTAGAGAACTCAGAGATAATAATAATGTTATACAGTACCTATGAACCCAAGGCCGCTAGGATTGGTAAAATTCTCCATATTCTTCTTCATATTTTTAGCAAGCCACTGAAAGAGTGCAAAGATAGCTGAGTAGTATAATAATGGAATCTGATATGTATAAATTATGTGATATCTGCCCTATTTTATACACTGCCAATATTTCCTCTACCTACCTTTTTCTTTAACTCAAAATTATAGCCCCCAATATGAATATGTGAGAATAATGCAAGTAAACAATGGTCTGTGAACTTAGTCTGTTAGTGGGAAAAAAATCGCCCCAATAATAGTCAGATACAGGAATCCTTGCCTTGGTAGTTGGTACTACTATAGGTCCTGAACAAGCAGCCTTCTCAGCTACTCAAGCTATAAAATTAGAATGGCATGCCTTTTACTACATCCCATTCAAGGTGGGTTCTGAGTTATGAAGATCCGAGTCTAGACAAAAGGTCCCAATTATCATTTGCAAATAATAGTAACTGTGGCAGATTTTGGAATAATCTCTAATTCTCATTATTAAACAATGGTACAAATACACGTACATATGTAACACATCCTATAGCACTAAACGTACTGATTTACTCCTGTCTCCTACTCAGGCAATCTTATTAGCTGTACATTTCCACAGTAACATCAAAATAGTTGTGGGACATTTTACATGTCTCTTTTACGCAGTATGGTTCAAGTAAGCAGAAGGGAGAAAGTGAAACTTTTCCTTAAAGGAACATTTGCTGAAACAGGTTTTTGCCAGTTCACTGGAGTTCATTCAACTTGCCAATGGGTTAGGCCTAATCTCGTCTGACCGGAAACTTAGCAAAAATATCCGGTCAAAGGAACTCCACCAACAAATCATCTAGAAAGAATTCTCAGTATTTCCTAAGTACAGTAGCTTAAATGGAATGGAAATATCTTTCATTACAACTTATGGTGCAGTAGCTCCTTTAAAACTTCTCTAGTTTTTTGTTTCACTAATTTCTAATAAGAATGCAATGAGTTCTATTTTTTTTTTTTTTTTAAGTAGTTGGGAGCAAAGGTTTTTACCTTTTTTTCAGAAAACATTTTGTCAAGTTCTTTTGTTGAACTTTGATCTTGTCAAAGGTGTTTTTATATCTCAATTATCGTGCACAAAATTTGGAAGAAAAAGATGTACTTGAAGAATACATGATTTTACGCAAATGATTAGAGGATGAAGAGGGCCATTATTCACAGTTGAGTATGTTATAAACTTTGAAGTTTTGGCTTGTAGATGTTTAGTCTCTCATCCACAATCTTATCTTTACTAGGTGATATGCTAGAGTAGGCAAGGAAGTATTCCTTCTAAGATGTGAAATACCTGCTGTCGGGCCAAATGATCCAAGTCATTTGAGGAGCAAGGCCAGAGATCCATAAAGCTGTATCTCGATACAACATCGTGCAATGAACTCTCTAGTGCCGAAGAACCCTCTTCACCTGCTCCAGAAAGTGCTTCTTTCCTTCTTTGTTCAACCTATATCATTAGAAAAACTGAGATAAAAACCACAATGTTTAAGGAACAATATGATGCGGCTTTAGACTATATATGTGGCCTTTAATTGATGATAAAATCAATTACAGGGCAGAGAGGACAAGTCCTAAATAAAGGACAACGTACAGAAGAAAGAAACAGAACAAAAAGGAAAAAGTCACATGAATGAAAAAATACAATTGTAAAAATGAAAGGCTATCATATTAATTGTAGAAATGGAGAAAAAAATACAATTGCAAAGATACAATGTAATAGATTTTTAACATTCTGATTTAATTGTAGAAATGTGATAACTAGATTCCTTGCTTGGTTATAAAGTCAACTATTCTTTATATAAAATACCATGTACCTACATCAGCAGTTGAATATGCTTTTTCTAATTTCAATTTTGAAACCTACATAATCATATTTCTTACCTTCAACATGCTAGCAAGATCCCCATAAGTTTGTTCAAATTGGGTGAACCGTTTCCAAACCTGTAAATGGAAATACATTAAAACTACGTAGTAAACGTCAAAAGTGACATGAGAAATTTGATAAAACAATGCGGATACAAGAGAAAGCCAGTGTAGACTATTCAAGATTCTCAAACACCCTTTTAATTTCTTCTTTTTTCTTTTTACCCCATAAGCCCTATCATATAGAGGGAGGGATCTTAGAACAAGTATCCAAGACCGTCTAAAAATGTTTGAGGCCTTTTAGCTCTAAGCGTACTTGAGTCCCACAATAGCCAATGGATCTTAGAAGAAGTATCAAATAAAATTGTAGCCAACAAATGATGAAATAGGGGATGGCTAGAAACTCCATATTCCCTCATACATGCAGCACCTATCCAATTCCAATACAAGAATTCGCCGCCTCCAGAAGTAACACAAGGTTAAAATAGATGCTCATGCCATGTCCAAAAATAAAATAAAATAAAAATAAAAAAAGCTTTCACAGGAACTTCATAAGTTTAAACAGCCTTCCTGGGAAAGACCATATCCTTAAACCCTTCCCACGGTTATTTGTAGAAGCTTCTATTTTCCAGAAAACAATTTAAGAAATTCTATCAAAAGCTTCTATTTTCTTGCTGATTATTTGTTGAAATGGCTTTTAAATGGAAAACTATTATTCCTTTGTGACAAAATAGAAAGGATGCCTTATTAATTAAAAATACTAGTAGTTCCCAAAGTGTTTGAAAATAATTACTATAGCCAGCTTATAACTAATGACGATGAATGCCACATACAAAATACTCAGGCCCAAGCCAGAGGGAAATAAGAATGTCTAACTGGGGCAACCAGTCAACCACAAAGGAAAAAAAAAAAAAAAGGCAACTGTAACAAAAACAGAAATTAAAAAAAAAAAAAAAAAAAAGAACTCGCATAGAAAAATGCAAAAAAAAAAAAAAAGGAAAAGTAGAAATGTGAAATAAACACATAAATACAAAGACATGTACATGTTCATATAAAAGATTAGCGACTACCTCAACAGATTCCTCTGGTGGGAGTGAGCTTAATGCCCGCTCAAATAAAGCTCGGATATTTCTGTCGTCATTCAAACGAGTTAAGAAGTCGGCATACCTGCCATGTCAAGAACATATAAGTCATAGATGTTTTAAGCACCTGTTCAGCAAATAATGGCAATCCCCAATCCAGAAAACATTTAATTTTAATTTGGTGATATGTATTGATCAGAATATAAGGCTTTTACACACTGACTATCAGTCAGGTGATAACTAAAGCTCAGTGATGTCTATTTCCAGTAAAACACACACGCACACACTACTGCCTGTGTTTCTGTAACTGTTAATAACAATTAGCACAAGGCTGCTTTATTTGCTTCCCATAAGCCTAACATCACAATGAGCTTGACCTTGTCCCGCAAACATATACAAGAATGAGAGCCGCATTGGTGAGGCTCATGCAAAATTTGAAGATAAGGCAATTCGGTTTCAGTAGATGGGTAATATTTGACTCAAGTATTAGACACGAAAGTTCTGCTTAAGCATGACAAAGCTACATCACTTATCCAATTGGTCCCCAACATCTAAGATAAATTCCCCACTTGTTTAAATAGTTTATTGTAGGTCCTCTTTTCTAATTTGTACCCTCACTTGTATCCGTAGTTGAATTAAGATTTTAGCCTAGGAATAAGTGTCCTAACTCTTGGAGATTCTAATAAACTCTCAGGTGTATGTATTGGTAAACCCACTCTCTGTGTAATTGAGTCAGAAGGAAAACTCTCCAGACTCCATTTTCTACAAGATATATGACTATTTTGTATATGCAATTCAACATTCAACAAAGGAGTCCTAGCATTAGCAGGTTTCAGATGTATAGTACAGTCGAAGTCCATGGAAATCTATATGAACATCATAAAAGCACTGTAAATCTGCTAGTTTCTCGTAACTCACTCAAGAATGTAGAGTGGCTCATGCATAAACCGTTTCAGTCCAGCTTCAAAAACATTGAGTGCCATCTGCAAGGATTAAAAAAAAAAAAAAAAGAATAAGAGTGAACTCTTGGGTATTATCCTTAGTGAATCACAACTTGACAGATTCTACAAAAGTAGTCAAATTTAGTCGTTTTTTAAGAATTAGCAACAAATCAGCGCATGTACATTGTACATTAAAAAAAGGAAAGAGGAGGATTGCCATTGATTTTTTCCTTTTTCTTTAAAGAGAAACATAACTTTATTGATAAAAATATTTATGTACAAGAAAATAAGAGGAAATGATTTCCTTTAAAAGAGCAGAAATTACAAAAAAGAAGCCCAATCCCTAACAAAATCAGAAAACAAAAAACTATTGAACTCCTTATCCTCATGGGATGGATAGCCATTGATGGCATCTGTTATACTAAATTCCTGTGTTCTGAAGTCCCTGCTCATCCATTTAATGTTATGCAACCACAATAAATCACTTCAATTACATTGCAGAAACTGAAAAAGGATCAACAAAACCTCTTTTCCCCCCTCTTTTTTTTTCGAAGTCAATCCCACAAACAATAACGTCTGCTATAGTACAACACTAAGCACTGATCAGAACCATAAAAACCTAAAATCAAATACAAAAAGAAAAGAAAACCTTTGGATCCTTGTCTAGGCAAAAGGCCATCGTTGCATACGCGACATAAACATGGTATGTACAGTTTGGGAATTTCCGAGCATCTAGAAAGTACTTGCGAGCTGCTTCAACTCCCTCGGTCCTCCTAAGAAAGCGAATAAACTGCAGCAAAAAAGACCAATAAGACATTCATTATAAAAGAACAGACAATGTTAATCACAAGCAATGTAACAATTTTCTAATGAGAAACAGAGTACTTTGAGTGAAGAGCATAACAAGACAAAGAAAGTAAGGACCAGAGGTCCATCTAACTAACAACAACAAGCACAACCAAGTCAAACAAATTTCTTCAATTCAAAAGGATCATAAAGAAAGAAAATTCCATAAATTCATACATTATAGAACCAAAACCAAACACTGGCTCAAAAGAAATCTTCATCCCAAAACTTGTCCTCAAGTTTGAGAGTTTCTCTCCAACCATTATACCCAGAATTGAGGAAATTTGCCACGGAATTGCCCCTTACAACAAACATATTGTTACGGAATTGCCCCAAACTACTCCTATTTCCAAATTACATCCTTCCAGCTTAGAACCATTAAAGAAAACAGGAACACTTTAAGCTTAATCCGACGAAGCCCGCAAAGAGGAAGAGAATTTAGCCTTCTCAAAGACGTCTAAACACTGTAGCTTGTTATATAAAAGCTATCCACACATTCCCCTCCCTTGTTTCACCTTTTGCGTTGAAATTTGATGACATTTCATTTTTTTTAATCACTGTATAAGAAAAGAAAATGAAAAAAAAAAAAAAACAAAAGAAAAGAAGGGAAAAAAACAAAAGAAAACAAGAGGACAAGCAGTCCTCATAAGTGAAAAGGAAATAGCAGGGAAAACAGAAGGAAAAGAACACAACAGCAACAAGAAACACTAGAAGCTACTCCAATGCCTAAAATCAACTAGATGTCATTTCTTTAATTTTGGCGCCCACTTTCAGGACTTCACTCTCTTGACCTCTTGTGTCTTCCCCAAAACAATGATGTAGGCTGTGACAGCCATAGGGCTGAGCAGATATAGAGCTAAAACTGATGGGCGGCATAGTTAGAAATCCCCCTTTAGACATACAAGAAATAGATCTTTTAAAGCTCCCAAGACCAACAACTACATACAGAGGAGAAAATGTCCACTGGCACTTATTTATGTCAATAATTATTACTTGTATATGTGCAAGAGCTGTCGCGTTATCACCATCACCTAGAAGGCTCTCGTATATTTTCTTTGCAGACTGCAAGAATGAAAAAGCGTAGTTAGAGCCTCAGAAAAAAAGAGAAGGGCAACTCAATCAAGCCTTTAAAAGCCAAGAGTTGAATACACAGAAAACAAGGAATTTAAAAGATTAGACACCTGAATTGCTCCACGAGATTCCTCTAGCTCTGCATAGGCATAACCTAGCATTGCTGAATCTGAATGTTATTGAAAAATATAAACAAGGTAAGCCATGAATCTACTTCAAGACGAATGGTGAAGATTCTTATCAAACCCAAAAAACTACCACGGATACACTTACCAAAAATAATCAAGAAAAGTAGAAGTGAAAAGATGAGTGGGGGTTACTAAATTGTTGATTGAGAAATCCTATTAAGCAAAAGAGAAATAAAAATAACTTACCAGGAAGAGCCTTCAAAGCTCTCTGAAACACTTTAATTGCAGAATCTATGGAACCACCTTTTGCATGCCAAGTAGCATACTCATACCATATGTCAGAATAATGGTACAGATACATCAGACACTGGATAGAAACGGTAGGGAATGAGAAATTCATGAACATATTAAAGATTAAGCACAAAACATTACATAATAATGATAAATAAAATACTTTTTGTAATTTTCTGTTGATCCAATGAAGTTTCTTTGTTTCTTATCAAAAAAATAAAGATAAATAAATAAACATTACATAACAATGATGTTATAATATAATAGTCTCACTGTGTATCAAAGAAAAACGTAATAATATAACTGGAAGGTGGAAAGGCAATCTGAGTGTTTCTTCACAAATCCAACTCTCAGGGTAATTTAGTAATAAATAATGGTTTAAGGTACACAGTCAGTGAGAAAGAATGCACCCATAGTGTCCATGTGGATAGAAAAAAGAAGACTAGAAAAGGCGAAAAATGAAACTTGATCTGTGCTTTTCTTCCAATCATGTATCCGAATCATAACAATCATCTTACATTTTTATAGTAATGTCGAGACTGACTTAGAAGTTGTAATGAAAACAACTACCAGAGGATTATGCAAATTAGGATATAAGAATACGCAGGCATTAACCAATATGTCTTAAGAAATATGAGCTACTTTTGACACGCCATAGAAAACCCTTTGAAGTCCATAAGATATAAAAAAGTAAATTAAATGGGAAAAAAAGTAGAGCACAATAATCATTTAAGAGGATTTAACTATTTAATTATTTATTTTTTATTATTTATTTTGAAAAGTGGTTAAAAAGACATCTTCTTCTACCTGTTCATATGTGAATGTAATTCTCTTGTTGGATGATACATTGTCTATCCTTTGTGGGTTTCCTCTGAATGAAATGATGACAATAGCATTAACATTAAACTACAAAATATTGTTTTTAACTTGAAATGAAACACAACTTCCTTAATCACAAAGAATCATGTAGGCACGGAGGACAGGAAGCCCACCTAAATAAACGAAAAAGAAAGAAAATAATAAACCCGAAGAAGAATAAAAAAACAATGATAATGAATGATTCATACCCAATAACATTATTCAAATCTAACTATGTGCAACAGTCAATGCCTCTCAAAAGGAAAGATGCCACTTCAGACACTTCATTTATATATTCTGAAACTTGAAAACTGCAATGTGGCATCCAAAGGATTGTTACATTCAACTTCCTTGCAAAAATTAGCACTAGGCCATCCTACTTTCTTAACAGATAGATCATGAAGTGATATGATTGATTATACGATCACATTACTTCCAGACTCCACATTTTCGCAATACCATTTTTCAGATAAATTATTTTTAGAGTTCTTAAGCAGAAAAATGGGAAGTGAGGTAGTTAGTTTGATATAACTTATAAGTGATCCCTAAAATAAAGCCTCCCCTTTTCGAGTGTATAAAACTTCTGTTGAGCAACTGAGGGTAAGCTTCATATGATGGCCCAAACAGGAACTGGAGTTTTATTTTTCCTTTTAAAAATGTTATTTAGCACCTCAACTAATATTAACATACCCATTAGTCCTTAAACTATCTTGTTCTAAGCCTTCACTAACATAGTTTGTCACGTACTAGCACATGCTTTTTTTAATCAAAAATTGTGTTTAATGTTCATTTTAGAGACTTCTCTTTAAAAATGTCCAGCAAGTTTCTTCACCAGTTTTTTCTCTGCAAATTAAGGATTTACTTGGGCAAATTGATGATTTACCAGTTTTATAAAGAGTAAATTGATGATAGAGCTTTAGTAAATCGATAATTTATTAAAAAACATACATAAATCATAATAAAAGAAATTGTTATGGCATTTTCTTGAAAAGAGATCGCAAGTATGGGTTCATTTATGCACATACCCCATTTGGAAAAGGAAAAATAAAAAAGATAATAAACGGAATCTTATTAAATAGAAAATTTAATTGCAGAGTAAATAATAACTACAAATTGGTTCCTCCAAACTAACAAAATAACAGCAAAGAATAGTCTTCTAGTCTTTTAAGAGAGTACCTGATACCAAAATATTATTATTATTATTATTATTATTTTTTTTGTGAGGTGAAATAGAAAGTATAATCAAAAGGAAAAGAGTAAATGATGAGGACGTGAAGCCCTCCCCCTACAGTGTAAGGGACAAAAATTAACTCGATGTATCAACCCAATAGGCTATCAAAGATCAATCCGAACCTGGTCATTGATCCCGTTCTCCGCAATAATAAAGTTTCCTTTCCTCAACTTATCTTCTTAAATCGTTGATCCAGTAGACACCAAACCAAACCTAAAGCTTATAAAAAAAATTTCCACCATTCACCTGTACAATCTGTTCCTCCTCCCCAATTGCCTTTCCATCATCCAATTCCAGCTTGTTGGTTTGAAATTTGAATTTTAGCTTTCCTTCCACTTACCATTACATGGAAAGTTTGGACTTGACTTCCTCTTCTTTAAACCATCTAATCTTAGATTTTTGCCTACATGAGATTTTCTACTCAAATAACTCTGGATACTTTCTATCACGCTCGTAACCCTCATTTTTGAGATAAGAGTTTCATTCCCCAATTCTTCCCGACTCTTCAACTCTTTTTGTTTCTACCATCTTTTCGAACCTTAAATTGATAGAATCTTCTATAGTCCATTTATTACCTTCATTTTCCACATGATTCAACTCCTTCATTAACAGTGGTTGCAGGCTAGGTAATTCCAAACCTGACTCGACCACAAGGTGTAGAGTATGAATCCCCCGACCCCAAGGTTTCTTTTTTTTTTAAAGACCTTCTTCATGAACATATAACTGCTCTCTCCCTTTGTGGCCCCCCAAAACCATAGCAAATGAGCTTAAAAGCATATATAATTATTCTCATTAATGCTTTTTCTTCAAAAATCTGCAAATAAGTATCCAACCACATAGCCCAACAAATAGCTAAACACAAATTAGCAGAACTTTATTTTCATCGCTCATCAAAAGTTTTTCTTTTCTCCCAAAAGAATGATAAATTCATAAAGTTGAACGCCACATTTTAAGAGTTAGGAATAGAAATCAGACATGTTTCATAGGTCAATGAGTGTTTAGTTACGGTTGCCAACAAAGTAACATAATGCGTCTTTATATAAGTAGGCATAAATCTGGGCCTTTTTTTTTTTTTTTTTTTTGGTGTCTGTGAAAGTTCGTAATATATGCTTCTCCATCCAAGATATTTACAATTAATTGAGTCTAAAGCACAAGAATGAATCGAACACATAGTAGAACTTACTTCTCAAAAGCTAACAACTTTTTCCATGCAATCCATTGCATTTCTTCCTGCAAGAGCCCAATCAATCAGATAATAAGTAATACACATACAGAGAAACATATATATGTGCATAAAAAACAATCAGATTTTTATATCGTGTTTTGGGGGGAAAAAAAAAAAAAAAAAAAGCGATAGGTGGATATTCAGAAATGTCATTGCTAAATGTTAGAGCATATCTCTTTAACCAAGTGGATAAATTTTTTTCTTTTAAAAAAAAAAAAAAAACAGCGATCTTTATTGATCATAAAAATAAAAAACAGGGAGAAAAGAGGAAGAGTTTTCCTCAAGCAACCCAGTTCCAAGATTACAAAGGAAAATCAAACATTGAAAAAACCCAAAGCTGAACCAAAAAACAAAAAGGAGAAAGGCTATGAAAAAGGGGCCGAACTCCAAACAAAATCCGAGAAAACTGGCTTGCCAAATTCTTTATCACTGTAAACCCACAACGAACCCAATACTTAATTTTATCCCATAGGACTAGAACTTCTTCCTAGTGGATAGAATCAATAGCATGGAAAGAACATAAAATCTATGCTTGCAATTTATTTGCTAATTAGCTAGACTACATCTGCCATTACTTATCAATCTTGGTGCACGTAGCATGTTTGGATAGTAGAAATGTAGACGAACAATAAATTACTATTAACTATTAATAACCAATAAGACAGTCACGGTACAACATAAAAGCAGATAATTGCCTTGTAAGAGCCAGTTGGTGGTACAGCAAGCATATTCCAGTCAATTTCATCTACATATTTCTTGCGTTCCCGGTAGACCGCCCTGGCACTGTTAAATTTGGGTTGATATTCTGATATTAGCCCTTTTGCCTGCATTATACGACTAATCAGATCTCTATCAAAAAATTAAAATGGATGAAAACAGGTAAAGATAGGAGTAAACACATTCAACCAATACTACAATTAGATCAAATCATACATGCAATAGAAATCAAAGAGTTACCAGTTGACGGCTGACTGAATTTTCAAAATTTTCATAATCCTTCCAAAGTTGTTCAATGTGATGAGTAGGAGTAACAATAGCTTTTTGATATGCTTTTCGTACAGCAGTCATCCTTAATGACTCTTCCTGTGCATTTGATGCCTGCAACAATCTCAACATGAATAACATAGAATTGGCTAACAGAAGCAATTGGTTTATACTAGTCAGCCTTGAGAATATATTATGAAAATCAGAAAGCACAGAGAAAGAAGAACAAACCGGCAATGACTTCAAGAAAGCAATATACTCCATCCACACAGGTCCAGATGCTATATCTGCTCCTGGTAGTAAGAATTCAGTAGGTATCAAACTCTATCAGATCAATTTGTAACGTGGTTAAATAAAAAATACCAGACAAATAATATTCAGCATCATGCATCCATGAGCAAACAGTATGCTTAAAAACAACAAGATAGTAGCTTTGCTTACATCTAAATTTTTTAAAATCATACTCGGCATCTTAAAATGACGCACACAGCAATGGCTGGGTTCAAGGGTGCGCCTCAAGTGAGTTTTATAGGTTAGCTTCTGTCAACATGGTATCACCCATGGGTACCAAGCGTCATACAGAAAGAAGTTTTTCTAAAAACCATAATCAATAATAAAAAGATGCAGACATGGTATTGGTAACTGCAAATGCTTCAGTTGTTTTTACTTATGTTCGACTTCATCTTAAAATTTTAGCAGCTATTGAAGATTGATCAAATCAAGCATCCTCTATATAACTAGATACCCAAATCCACGCGCTAGGAGTAGAAGTTCATCTCTTGGTCTCAACCTATTTGGGACTAGATACTCTATCAATGAAATGAAGATTTCTTGTTAAAAAAATATGTCAATGCAACTTTATGCATGTATGTATGTATGGTTTAGCATTCAGGAGTTATTTATTACAAAAATTGTCTCATTAAAATCCTTGAAGCAAGAAACCAAAAAAAAAAAAAAGGAAAACAACACGTCTAAAAATGTCCTCATATTGATATTATGCTGACCACATAAAATAAAAGGGGGAAAAAAGCCAAAAGTATACATCTCCATGAAACAGAGAATCTTCCAACCAAGCCTAACGCCTGAACATTAACCAGCAAGAATAGAAAGAAAGCTACAGTGGCTAACGTAAAAGATACCAATTTAATTTAACAATTGAAACAACAGTATTGATTTCAATTGACAATGTAAAGACAATGGTTAATGTGCGGCTCATTTATGGCACTTAGCATCAATTAATTACACAAAATCAAAAGATTATTTAAGTTTTTAACAATATTGTAAACAAAAAAGGATTATAAGGGACACATAACAGGATGAACATCATAAATTCCAAAAGATGATAAAGTATACCAACATAGCTGAGCATAAAATCAAATGCCTTTCTAGTTTCTTCTTGACCCTCTACCCCTTTCTTGTCATTGGCATTTCTGATGAATCTGATGTAGCACCGCCTATAAAGCCAGTACAAGAGAAAAATTATGATATAAATAAAAACAAGAGGAAGAAGAAAAAGGGGAAAAGGGAGGGAAGAAAGAAGCACAATAGTAATCTAAGCCCTAAGCGATTAGAATCATGCTATACAATTTAAGGTAGAAATAACATCCAGAAACACAATTTGTGGAACCACTCAAAAGATACCCACTCCATTCAAAGACAACCGTGAAAATAAAGGGCAAAAGCCAAAAATGATGAATTATCAATGCTTACTCAGCTAAGCAACACGACACGCCATAAAAGGAGATAAATAAGCCTTAGGTCTCCTCTTTTCCAACATGTACACTTGTTAGTCAATAAATTTTTTGTGTTTTCCATCAAACAAAAATCCTTTCCAACGCTTATAACCCGACAAAAAATTAATCTTTGTAGGACCACAAGTTTTATCTTATTGGAAACGTATTAGGTTTTAATACAAATCGACAATTCATATAAGAACTTCAAACGTCCAAAACACGAACCTTTTTGAGTTCCATCATTCCTTGAGATACAATGGATTTCAAATGAATTGGGCAATCACCAATAGTACATTGGACTTAATAGATCGCCTAAGGTAGAATTTAAAAATCCAGAAGCAGTTCTTCCTGCTACCAAATGTATCTAGACCTTATTAGTTATTTTTTGCTTGAATAGACCTTATTAGTTATTACCTTTTCATAACTTAACCTAGCCACCTCCTCTTTCTTACAAATTGAAACTACTACACCTATTAACTTCCCTCACGGCCTCCATAGATGCAATAAATGATACAACAAACAAAATTTTCTTAGGAATTTTTACCTAGAGAAAAATAATAACCAACACTGTATATATAGAAAATAACATACCAAAGTGGAACTTGAAGACAATTCAGCAAACATCGGCTAAAAATATGTTTTGTTGCATCGTCATTATTTACAGCCATATGTCCCTCCACATATTGCTTCCAATATTTTGCCTGGAGAGAAGGGGAAATAGCAGACAGTAAATACAAGTAACGTGTGTTAAAGAGCTATGACCCTGTTATAAAGTTGGTAGGTGGTACTGCTTCTCCATACATATATAGGAAAGTCAAATGCTACGGGTTTATAGGGTAGGGTTACCGTCAACTTTACATTACCAAACACTTGAGCCGAACATTTAGTTACCACGTTTTGTTCTTAAGAGTCATTTAAGGAATCATGCTTTAAATCTCAGCTAGAAGATCCTATAAGAAAATTATATGGAACCACCACAAGTTCATAATGAACTTAAAAAATAAGATAGCAATTATGTCATACTCCTTATATTGGCTGTCTACGGAACAATGCGCTTAGAAATCTACGCAAAGAGAATTCTCCAATGTAACCAAAAAGAGAAAAGTACCCACCCGTCCAGAGTTCTAATTAGTGAATACCACGAGTCATCCATGACAAACGACTAACAAACAAGTTTGCATACCAAATGATGTGACAACCGGTTTGTCATAATATGAAGATACTATTACGTTAGTTTCGCATATCCCGCATCTAACGAGTTAGAAATCGACATGTCTATCCCACATTGATTTGTATCCAAAACATGGTAAACAAGTCGGTGTCCGTTATTCCTAAGTCCTAAAAAGGTCAAGGCATTCATTCAACTCCACCAAAGCTCTTATTTATATTACGTGTATAATTACATATGTGTTTGTTTGTTTGTACATTATGTCAATGAAAAATGCAGTGAAAAGGAGCTTACAGCAGTGGGAAACACTGTGAGGAGCTGCTCGTATATCGGAGCGGCCTCTGAGATAGGCAAACGCTACAAAGAGAGTTTAAAACAAAGACAAAATTAGGGTTCAAATCAATTCAATTGCTTCCATTAATATGAAACAAATTAAGGGAAAAAGTTAAAGTCCCAAAAGAAAATTGACGAAATTCAGATTAGGTATTATACGTACCAACGCTTCGTTGGCTCGAATTTCAGCTGCTTCAACACTGTATTTGTCATCCAATCCTTCATTACTTGCCAACGACTTCTCCTGAACACAAATTTAATTTCGTAGCAGAAATTCTAAAAAAAAAAAAATTCAGGGGAAAAGAAGTTTCTACAAAATGGGTTAATTTTGAAGAAGAGCATACCGTTGATTCAGCTTCAGGACAATCCTCGGCGGATACCATTTTTCAACTGGATTAAAATTCGAACCTTAGAGAGAAGAAGAAGAAGAAGAAGAAGAAGAAGAAGAGAGTACGTAAAGGACGTATGAATGGAAAATCTGTCTGTCGTTTAAAAGCTCTCTTACATTTCACGGACGACAGTACTTGTTATTTTGTGTCTGTTTTCACCGGTTTTCACTAGTCATCCCTTACAGTGTGTTTGGTTGTTTGGTTGAGCGGAAAAGAGATAAAGAAAGGATTTTGGAGTGGAAAATAAATTTCCAAGTTGTTTGGTATAAAAGAAGTGAGAAAAGAAAGAAAATGTAAATTTATGGAGATCACCGGTTGGAGTGGAAAATAAATTTTCAAGTTGTTTGGTATAAAAGAAGTGAGAAAAGAAAGAAAATGTAAATTTATGGAGATCACCGGTTTTTAATCCTCTAATTTTGGGAAAAAAAATAAGAAGAAAAGAATTTGACAAATAAATGGAGTGTAAAGTAATAATTTTAATATTTATTATATTTTTATTTGTATTAAAGTATTATTATAAATTATTTTAAATTTGACATTTTTTTTTTACTTTTCTTTCTCTTTTTTTTTATTTTTTATTTTTTACTAAACAATGCGAGAAAAAATCTTAATTCTATCATTTTACTTTCTTCATCTAAATATTTTACATCTCATTATTTTCTCTTTTCTTTCCCTCCTATAAACATAGCATTAGCTTGTGACATTTTAGTCCTTTTTTTTATTTTGACAAAAACGTTCTCTAAATTCTCAAAATGTTAGCAATTAAGGGCCTGTTTTTTTAAAGTGTGATTTAAATATAGTTTTTAAGTTGAATTTGAGTTATAACTTGAGTTAAAGTTGTAACTTGAATTTGTGTTTAGTTGTGTACATTTGAGTTATGGTTTGAGATAAGAATTTTTTTTTTGAGTTTGTGTTTTAGTGAGTCAAAACTTAAATTTGTATTTAGATAGCATTTTAATAAAAACTCAATGGTGATGAAAAATTTTAATAGGGTATATGGGTGGGATTTTATTCGTTTTTTCATTATCAACGTATAGAAAAAAAATCATCTCAATAAGGATTAAAATGAAAAAGTTATAGTATTTTTAAAAATAGAAAAAATATTGTTCATTAATTTTAGTTTGAGTTTCTGAACTCAAATTAAAAGGGACACTTGAACTCAAATTTTAGTCTCAAACTCAAATTCATACTTAAATTTAAACTTAAAAAAATATAAACTTAAATAAAATTTAAATTCAAATTAACTTTTTTTAAATTTTTTTAGACAGCCCAAAACACCTAAACCTTTTTCGATTATTTCCAAACTATTTATGATAAGTTTTTAACATAATCCATCATGACGTGATAGTCACGTCTTTTTTCATGAAAAGACAAAAATGCCTTCATATTTCACACAAACAAATGCCCTCCCTCTTCGGCCAAACGAACACCCTGCAGCTGACAACCGGCCAAACCCACCTCGACTCTCGATCTGCGGCCAAATCCACCCCCGCAAGCCCACTCCCGTCGCGATCTGTTAATCCGCCGCACTAGATCTCAGTGACGCGAGCCTTGTCCATCGGAGCGACGCATAGCTGTTCCTTGTAATATGCTTGTACATTGCTAATTCCTTTTCCATCTGTTTTTAGTTGATCTTTTCAGAATTGGGTCTCTCTCTATCTCTATCTCTATATCTATATCTTTCTTCAACTCTTCTCATTCTGACAATTTCTTAGGTCTAGTTTTGTTTCTATCTCTTCTCATCGAATGTTTTCTTAGGTCTAGTTTTGTTTCTTTTTTTTTCTAAAATATTTTATTTTGATTTTCATTAAATTATTATCACTTATGGTTATTTGACTCAAATACCCTCATATATTAGATCACATGCTTCACAATTCAATCTGTTAAAACTTAGAAAGGACTTAATTATTAATATTTTAATAGTTTAAGGATCGTTTTTATCAAAATTAAAAATAAAAAGACTAAAGTGTCACTTATTAAAGAGTTAAAAAGGACGGTACAAATTAGTCTTCCTTTTAATATTAAGAAACTAAGGTTATTATTGCCGTAAATGGTCCAGAACTCTTTAGTTAGTAACGATTTGGTCCTTTATATTTTAATTTTAGTAATTAAGTCCCCAAATTTTAATTTAGTAGCAAATCTAGTCCAATTCATAACTGCTGTCAAATTTCAGATGGAAACGTGCATACACTCTCTCATGATATATATATATATATATTGTAAATATACACTATTATTATAAATCATAAGCGTCAAATACAAGAACATATTTTATAAAAGGAGGAGATTCCTCCGACCACATTAACTCATCATCTATATTAATAGCATAAGTAGCAAAAGAATGGGCCCCTTTATTAGCATTCCTATATGTGTATATGACATAACTTAATTCCTATAAAATGACTAATAAACTAGATAAATCTGTCAATAGCACTCTAAACTTTATAGCTTGACTATTGTCAATGCATCAATTCCACATAGTGAAGATTTAGACCAAGATCTTGAGTCCAAAAAAGACTAATGAAGAGAGCTTTAGTTTCGGCTTCACAGACTGAGAAAACTCCGTAGAGTTTTTTTAGCCAATGCTGCCACAACAAAACCTTCTAAATCTCTAATAATCACTCGGATACTCATAATTATAATTCGGCTAGAAATGGAGGCATCAACATTAAGGAGATGTTTGTTTTCTGTATTTATTATTGATTCTGAATCATGATTCATGGTTCTCTACAGTGTTTTTCTCTCATAAAAAACACACGTAAAACGAAAATGATTCTAAATCCATGAACGAAACATCTACTAAGCTTGTAACAAAAGGGATCAAGAGGTTGCCAGCTAACTATAGCGCGAGAAGTGGAATTCCTTGCTTGAACCGAAACTGAATGTTGTTGAGCTGCCAAAAAATCAGACAGATAATTGATTGTCCAATTTACCATATAAGGAGGAGATCTCATCACGAAGCCATGAATCCTTCTATTTCTTTCTCCCCAAACTGTCCAGGATAAGCATAGAAAATATTCCAACTCCTTAGAAAAAGAATCAGATAATAGATGAAGAGTGTCCACAAATTGTAGAGGAAATAGAGATTTAAAGGGGAGAAGACTTCCAAATTTGTTTAGCAGCTTTGCAATGAACTAAAACATGCCCGGTGGATTCCCAATCCCATGCACTAGAGCAAAAGGAACATCTTGCATAAGGGATGACTTTCCAATAGTAGGTAGTGCTTCTTGGTAAGCTCTCCATAAAAAAAGACTTCACTTTGTTTGGCAGGGAAAGTGACCACAAAATTTTCCACCATCTTTGCATTGGTGCAGGCTCAGAAGAGAAAGGTTTCTAATGAGTATGTGATGCTCACAGATGAAGGCGAGCCGGAAACTTACCAAGAAGTTGTTTTACATGAGAAGAAACAAAAGTAGTTTAAAGCCACGTAAAAAGAGATGAGATCTTTGTGTGAGAATCACACTTACGACTTGGTGAAGCAAGAGATGAGATCATTCATGGTCTTTCTCTTGCGGATTTTTAGCTGATGGCTAAATCGCATTGGTATATTTTTTGCACCAATTCTTTGTTTTATTTTTTCTTTTCCTTTGTTCGCTTTTTTTTTTTTTTTTTTTTAAAGAAAGGATCTTTCCAGTTTCTTGGTCTAATCATGTAGGCTTTCCAATTTGACGTTAAAAAAAAAATCCCTTTAAACATGGTGGCACTTGGAAAGGGTATATCATATACACAGTGTATATATGTATTTTTTAGTTTTTTATGAGTTTCGTGCTGTGTTCGGAGTAGGCGGGTCCAACTCAGAATTGACCTGTGTTTTTCGTGTTAATTTCATGTCGACCCAATTCTGATCCAAACCTTTGTTTTCCCAACCCTAACCCGCAAAATTCATGCGTTTTTGAGTTGTGTTATCGTATCGTCACCTATATTGTCGGCCCTATATGCACTCATATTTCTGGCGAGTTTACAATAATAATGGTCATTAGGAGAAAGTACTGAAGCAAACTCTGGTTATAAAGTGCCAATTGAGAAAAATAATGCCTTGGTTTCTTAAGATCCAGCCTTTCTTCCTCTGGATTACAAAAGGAAAATCCGATATAAACTCTTAAAAAATACATCAAGATTACCCTTTTAACCACAATTTAATTTGAAATTTTTACCAAAAATCTATATAGAAGAAGAAACAGGCGCAAACAATTATTTTATAACTTAATTGATGTGTAAAAAGAAAAAAAAAAAAAAAAACTGAAGAGAAAAGAAGAGAAATTGCTTGATCGTGGGGCCGAATCTCATTCGTGTAACCGAAAAGGCAGTGCCAAAGTGGTATTATCTTCTTAACCATAAAATCTTAATCGAATGGAACCCCTATTGATAGGATAAAAAATACCATTCCTACCATAGATATTTATGACCTGGATTCTAAAGTTCAATGATGATGATAAATTAAGGGTAGATATGGTATTAAAATCAAGAGTATAAATCTCAAATATATGTTATTTTTCAAATATACTATTGGTATTAACAAATACGCTAAAGATAATCTATGGTTGGCGAATTTAATTTTTTATTTCATTTTTACAATATTGTCATTTCAAAATCATTAAGTAATGAAAGTTTACTTTTATGGAAACAAATTTAATGATGGTGGCAAAAGGTATATATATTATTATTAGTTTCATGTACTGGAGCATATATAACATATCAAATTCGCTTATTTCCATTATTTTTTTCAAAAATTTAATATCGGCATTGCCGTATACGTTGGAAATGGTCTTTAAGCAGTTTAAATAACTCTCAGTAATCTGTAAATGAGGACCCAAGAACACAACTTCACTGCTTCAAAACGCCTTTGCTAATTTGCAATACCAAGTTTTTTTAACTTTTCAATCTATTCAACAATTAAACACCCTATATAAAATTAAATAAACACCTTGTATTAAAACTTTAAATTGTGAATTTTTAGACATTTACTTTTTTTGAATTATATTATAAATTTGACTCTTAACTTTATTTTTGATGGATTAACGGTTTTATAATTTTTCAAAGTCTTTTCTAGCGAATATATTATTGTTACTGACAAATACAATGGAGATCGCCTAATGATGGGTGTATTTAATTTTTTTATTTTATCATTACGATATTGTCATTTCAAAATTATTTAAATATGGAAACTTAATAATGACAAAAGGATAAATATAACATTATAAATACCATTATGTATTGGACCAAAACAACTCAAATTTGCTACTCTATTTATTTATTTATTTGTATAAAAAATGACATTAGCCTTGCCATATACATTCGAGATGGTGTTAAGAAATTGAACTTTCATCAATCTGTAGATGAGGACTCAAAAACACAACTTCACTGCTTCAAAACGGCTCTACAATATTACCCTTTTGGCGAATTCGCAAGACCAATTAAAATTTAATAAGAGTTATGTTAAGACCAATTAAGAGTTATGTTAACTTTCCAATCTATTGAAATATTAACACCGCACATAAAATTTAATAAATATGCATGACTAGTTGCAAACTAAATGAACTAAAATTAAAATTAGAACCATGCAAATTAAAATTAACAAACTACACGATGCAAGGTATAGTCATGAAGATGAAAAGGACATCGTACATAAAAGATGTGACCCATTTAATTAAAGACGAAAATTAAAATCTCATTCTGGAAGAAACTATAGGACAAAATCCCATTAATTAACACCAAACAAAACACGCTATATTAATAAAGAGGCAAATAAATTATCATGCCCTACTCCTCCTGACTCAAGTGCTACACGTATTTGCTAGTAAATATGTATTTAATTTTATATTTCACAAGGAATATTTGGAATTTGGTAGAGTTGAGGGCAATCCCTTTAATTCTAGTTGAAAGAGGGTGGGCTTACCCAATCAATCAGGGATGAATCCGAACAATATTTTTAAAGGATTTGAGTTAATTGAAAGTAATATATATATATATAAGTAAAAATAAAAAACTAAAGAGGTATGTAAACGAAAGTTAAGTTTTAGTTCATTTTGAAATATTATAAAAGAAGGATAAAATAACAAATTTTGAAAAGGAATTATAATGGAGCTACTTATTATGTGAGATTCGGGTTTATTTAATACTCAACATGTCACTGCAAGATGGTGTTCCTTTTAGAGTCACTAATTTTATACTGGATGTATTGAACTGTTCGTTTTGAGTTTGTTGTGTTTTGATATCGTGATGAAATTCGGACTTTCTAAGGACTTGAGTTTCTATCTTATAAATTGAAGGTTTTAAACTACTTTGGTCCATGCAGATCCCTCGGCCGAAATCTGATCCCTTTAAATTAGACATACGGTTCTGTCCTTTGAAAACAAATACAACTAAAGTTTAGAAAGAGATGGAGAAAAGAGGTATTAGAAAACTAGTTATTCTGATCAATATTATGGTAATATTGATTATAGTGATTAATGTTTCAACAATGACTACTAGTGCATCTTATCAGGATCAATTCTTCAAGTTTTTCTATACACTGATTAGAAGATATATTAATCGTGGAAGATTCTGGCCCTTTAGTACTAAGGAAAAAATTTTAGAGAGACCGAGTTGATCTGCGGCTGTTTGATCCAGTGCATTAAATCAGAATGCGAGCCTTTTCGTTATAACGAACTTAGGTTCCAACAATGTCTTAATGAAATATGCCGTTCACGTTGTGGCGATGAACTCTTCAAAACTTACTTCAAGAAAACAACTTTTTTGAGCAAAAATTGCTCTTAATTATCAGGTATTATTCACGCAATACAAATTAATTAGCTCGCGATTATATATATATATATATATATATATATATATATGCACACACATATATATAGTTCCCCATAATATATGTATATATAGACAGATATATACTCACGCTGTGCAAATCAACAACGTTGGGTTTCTATTGCATGAATCTATTCTTTTAAGGGTTTTAGACCCATTCCCCTCGATAACTTATCAACTTTAACTCTTTTTTTAGCGGCGGGTTTGCAATATTGTTATCCTTCAACTTCACATATTCAACAGAGAGAAAACTGGTTAAGAGTAGTTGTTTAATCGTATTATATATGTCTGTGCCGTATATATCTAACCATACTATTATACATGTTGCTTTGCGCCCTTCCAATAGCCGATTGGCTGTCATAATATATGCATATTGCTGGCACAACCACACCTCAATATCCTCTAAGAATTGGCGTAGCCATTTTAACTCTTCGACATATTTGTCCAAGGCAATAAATTCATGTTGCATGATGGATCTGAAATGTCTACTAGCCATTCTACCACTTGTTTATTAAGAGAATCACCATGATACAGCTGCACTTCTGTCACGCCCCCCAAACGGGGTGGGTGACGTGGAGCTCGATTAGGGATTAATAAAGCAGATTCCCAGACCGGGCCCCACACTTAACTGCATTAAAATATAAATGAATTACAGAATCCCGGAGCCTCTGACACACAGGGCTCCACCCCACAGGACATACAATATCGTACATACATGCTCACGTAATTAATCATTACAACAGACATCAACCACAGTCTAGTAAATCCAATATTAAATAGGTTTACATAATTTCTCAAATCCCTTACATTTGTTTAAGAGGATAAACTCAATCCTCACTTGATCCAACAGTAGCAACTCCAGCTACTCTGCACCGCTCCTCGAGTCTCCTGGGAGGGGTTTAACATTTAAAACATAAAACGTGAGCGAAAGGCCCAGTAGGATATAATTTGAAATATTTAAAATAAATGAGCGCATAAATAAATAATTGAATACATAAATAAAATAAGACATTCAGTCCCGACAGAACAGCCAGAACCTCACATCCTTTTTCTCAAAGGAAATATAACCGTAAATAACCGTTTTACAGGCTTCAGCAAGTAATTAGTACAAATTACTTACCTAACCA
This sequence comes from Morus notabilis, assembly GCF_000414095.1. Taxonomy (NCBI): domain Eukaryota; kingdom Viridiplantae; phylum Streptophyta; class Magnoliopsida; order Rosales; family Moraceae; genus Morus; species Morus notabilis. The sequence continues at coordinate 55,335 of NW_010360709.1, read as the reverse complement.
AGTGCCTCGCCTACCCGGACCGAGTTTCGGGTTTTGCCCCCGAGGATGCACTCTCCGCATCCTATCTAGGCTTACAGCAATAGACTCTATTACCAGTTCACAAGATCTCTTTGATTAAGAAATCATTCATTAACATCTTGAAATCGTTAATACGACCCCACAAACTACTCAAGCCACGGGCCCCATGACTGGACAAGCCATGAGGTTCCATGACTAAACAAGCCATGGTTTTCAAAGCATTTTCTTTCACAAATCAATCCCTTTCTTTAAAACATTTTCAAGGCCAAAATCCTTTTTGAAAACAGGCTCACAAGGAAAAGGGATAGAAATCCTACCTCGCACAATCAAACCTGGGACTAGCGTTGCCCTTTTCCGGCTTCCGCTTTCTCAAGCCCCTTCAGTCTGAATCCTCAGCGATCACTGATACAAGATAACACTTTAGGATCAATTCTCATTCCTAAAGCAATCCAAATCTCAATTCCCAACAAAGATTTCCTATTAGTGTGCCCTAATCCATTTTCATGTTTCAAATTATCATTCCAAGAGTTTTCAATCTCATGTGCACACCGGTCGACCGGTCAGCCTGCAATCCGGTCGACCGCCCAGGTCGACCGGTGGAATCGACTGCGCGAGAGAAGCTCGCGGAAATCAGTCCAAAAACCTGCAAATCCAGTCCCAAATCCAAATATTTCAAAGGGAAACCACTAGATCCGGGTTCTAGGTCCTAAAACAAGTCCAAAGAACCCAAGATCTCCAATTTCTACTCTAGTTTTACTCAAAATCATCAAAATCCGGTTTGAACCAAAAATGGGTTTTGAAATCCGAAAACGTAAGATTCAAGAGAGGTTCTTTCAGTAATCTTATCTCGAATCCTTCTCTTGACGTTGAAAACTTCTTTAAATCTTTGCTTGGTTCAAGATCCGTTTGATTTGGGACAAAAATGAGAGAGAGAGAGAGAGAGAGACTGAGAGAGAGCACGGGAGGGTGAGAGAGAGAGTGTGAGGGAGAGAGACGCACGGGAAAGGAAGAGAAAAAGAAAAGAAAAGGAAAAGAAAAAAGAAAAGAAAAGGAAAAAGGAAAGGAAAAGGGCATGTGTACAATATTTTAAAAGAACAGTCCAGAAATGCGCCCATACACACTTCTGGGTTAAAATAAATTACTGAGAATAATTTAAATACCTTGGAACTATTTAAACTCACACGTGTCAGAAACATTTATTAATTAAACTCATTTAATAATCCAGATTAGGCACACTAATAATCTTAATTACCTTAATTAACCTTAATTAATTCTTCAGGGTGTTACAACTTCCCAGGAGAAGAAAAATATCTACTATTTGAATTTGAGTCTTTTATATCAGAAATACTACAGTTTGTGTCATTGTAACCTTTTAGAACAGTTGGATTATGGTATAATGTAGCATATGATTAACTAGAAATATACCATAATTATTTTAGTACTCTTATTATTACTTTTCAGTAGTCATTTTAGAATTACTCATGTATCCACTCAGTTTACAAACTATGTAGGCTATATATAGTCTTGTACAACCAATTAAGTACATCAGATTCCGTTCAGATTTCAACTCTGGACTTGACAGATTGTAATTTCAGTACTACGCTGGAGCAAATTTGCTAAATTTGCTAAAAACGAAGCATTATTTTAATATATACACCAAATTTGCCGAGTAGTAGTATCATCCTCCCACTCATTGCATTTTTTATTATTTGGAAATTCATTAATACATAAAAGAAGCTCTACAAAAGAGAGCAGACGACACAAAGTACACAGAACTTGGAGACCCATGCATAGGCCGCCATGCAGCACCATGAAACTAAATAAAGGCACGCAGACCTTAAACAACATTGCAACGACTGATTACTAGGATGGAATTATACAAAGTGCTCATTAATAGTCTCGCGAGCTTATTTATTGCAAAGAACACACCTGGAATCAATATTGCCTGCAATCTAGCCGTTGCATGTGGACAATCGACCCCTTATTGAGCGAAACAGTAAAGGACATATATATATATGTATATATATTTCCATATATAACAGACCAAGCTTTAGCAAGACAAGGATCGAAGGATTAAATCTCCACGTACTCATTGCATGCATATTAGAGTGGTCGACGATTGATCTGGTGTGTCTCATACTTCTACTTATAATAATCTGCAGGTAGCTTTTGCTGGTGGCTATCGAACTTGAAGCCGAACATATTAATCCCTGTGTAAATCCCATCGTCCATGTTCTGGATTCTGGGATCCCCATTGTGAAGAATGTCGCGCTGGGTATAAGAGAAGGGAACATCACACATTCCCTCCGTCCCTGTCAGAGTGACAATTGTTTTAGTCATAGGAGGCACTTTAGCGCTGTAGGTAGTCTCGGTTACGGTTTCGACTGCTTCGGTTTTCCCCCACTGAACTGCCGTTGTAACCTCACCCGAAATTTCGACCTTCCCTTCCACGATGAGCGGAATGGCTGCAATTTGGAGGGGTGTTTTGACGCCCAACTTGAGCGAAACGCTGCCGCCGATAGTACTAGCGCTTGTTTTCTTGTAGGAAAACTTGAGGCTTACAGTGTTCTCTACGTTCGTGTAGTTATCGGCCTCTGAGTGGCCCTTCTCGATGACTTTGAGGTTGTAGACCCTGCCCTCGTCACGGCGGAAATTGATGTTGTAGATACTCCTCGACAAGACGCTCTCCTCCACCTCCAGCTTCGCATCATTAATAATGTTGTGCACGGCGGCGTTGAGACAGTCCGTCTTGCCTTCTGTAGTAAGACTCTTGCAGATGCAGTTGTTTCCCAAATTGCGGAGCGCCACGACGTTGTCGGCGAGTTTGATGGGCAAGAACAGCGTGTTGGAGTCACTGCCGGTGGAGTCGGTAGAGTCGGCCCAGATCCAGTTGGGGCTGCGCCTCCAGAAATTTCCGGTCGAAAGGGATCTTATGCGGACAAATCCATCGCCGAAGGTGGAGATCTCGTTTGCTATCGTCTGATCGCCGCTGTCGGTGGATACGAACTGCAGATACGGATAGCCCTCGATCCAACGGTGGCTGAGGTATTTGTCTCCCAGCTTGAAGGCCACGATTTTGGGAAATACGACAAGCGATTCCCAATCAAAGACTTTGTACACGTCTTGCAAGTCAGTGTCGATCGAGCTTGATCCTGCTAACAAGCCATCCGTGTAAGGCTCCTTCTCCTTCGATAGACGGGCGTAACGCCCGGATTCGACGTGGAGAAATCGGAAATGATTTTCATCACTTTGAACAGGCTTGAACATAGTACATGAGAGTACGTCAACATCTTCTTGGGATTTGTTAGCCGCGGCAACGATCCATAGCGAACGCGAACTCGACCCTTCGCCCAGCAACCGTACCAAGTATTTGTTGTTGTGACAGCAGCGTATGTGCACGAATTCCGGGTTTTTCTTCGCTGTCTCCACTTCGAACTTTGCGAAAGGACTGGCAATCTCCTCTCCATGAAATTTCAGAAACGTTGCCTGCAGTCCCTTTTTGGTACTCTCTTCGTTACTTATCTTGCTCAAGTATTTGCCGTTGTTGACGGATTTGAGAACCACAAACCTTGGCAATGGTGACATTTTTTATTGTTCTCTCTTTCTCACTCCAATTGATTCAGTGAATGCATTCTGTGTCTAATTTGTTAGTTATTTATATGGAAAATATTGGCTAAGTTGGGGGCGGAACTATTATTCATACTATCTATGCTCACAAGCCTCACTTGCCCTTGCCGGAATAAAGTTTATCTTGTTAGGTAAGTGACTCAAATTGGTTTTAAAAAAGTTATTATTTTGCGATTTTTAAGTAAGTTTTTGTTTTATGTTTTTAGGCAAAAGTTATTAAAAGTCTATAATTAAGTACTTTATGTTAGGTTTTATGTGTGTTAAAAAATGTGTAAAGAAAAAGTGTCTCCTTTTGATAAAAAAAGAGAAGAGTGAGGAGAAAGATAGACAAATAATGAAAGGGGTTTTGGGTATAAAGAGAAAGTAAGAAAATTTATTAAGTGTGTAATTCTAAAAATGTTAGGGAATTTTTTCTCTCTCTCTTGTGGACGTAGAAAATTTTTCCGACCCACTTAAATCTTTATCTTATCTTTTTTTTTTTGTTATTTTTGTTTCAGTTTATTTTTCTGTTGTGTGGGTGTAGGGGGTGTGATTTTTCCAATATATCTCCACCCACAACAATGGCTAAACCGGATCTGCAACAGTGGACGCCTTTCCCAGCGACAGTAACAGGGGAGAGGAACGGAGGTAAACAGCCGAGCACAGGTGAAGACAGTGGTGGTGGTCTGTGATGGTGGTGTGTTGTTGGTGAATTCCCGTGCTCTTTAAGATAGATGGGAATATGAATAACACATATTTAGGTGATATTCAGATTACCCAAAATGAGTAAAGTAAATCCCATAGGATTAACTTTTCAAGGAATGTAAAAATTATAATTATTGTATGGACAACTTGTTGTGTTGTATTTTATACTTTTTAAAATATTAGTGCTAATGTTATGGGCTAAATATTTAAAAAATATTAGTGTTAATTGTAATTCATTTAAAAATATATGTTTTTCTTAATACACAATATTCTCATACACAGCCAAACACAGTAACGTATTATTCTTGAGAATTTGAGACAAGATTCTTGTATGGAATAAAACACTATAATGTATTATTCTTGGGAATCATATTACCCCATCACTTTCTCAGAAATATGATTTCTATTGATTACTGTGTATCAAACACCCCCTAAGAGTGATGGTTTGTATTTATTTGGTCGATTTTTTTGGATACGATCTATGCACGGTCACTTTAACGTACATTATTAATTGTTCTCTTACCTACATTATCGAGTTTAGTTTATTTATAAATTGTCTTGTTTCATGAGTGCGTTTGGTTGACCTCGTAAAATCGTCGGAAAGGGTTCTTTTGAATTCACGTACATTATTAATTGCTTTCTCTTACCTACGTTATTAAGTTTAGTTTATTTATAAATTGTCTTGTTTCATGAGTGCGTTTGGTTGACCTCGTAAAATCGTCGGAAAGGGTTCTTCTTAATTCACATACATTATTAATTATTTTCTCTTACCTACATTAGTGAGTTTAGTTTATTTATAGATTGTCTTGTTTCATTAGTGCATTTAGTTGACCTCGTAAAATTGTCGGATAGGGTTCTTCTTAATTCACGTACATTATTAATTGTTTTCTCTTACCTACATTATTGAGTTTAGTTTATTTATAGATTGTCTTGTTTCATGAGTGCGTTTGGTTGACCTCGTAAAATTGTCGAAAAATGTTCTTCTTAATTATTTATAGATTCTTAATTGTCCGAATTTTTTTGACCGTTAACCCGAATTTTAAACCCAACGGCTCTTTCTGCCCGACCCACCGCCTGAATTTTCAAACCCCAACGGCTCTTTCTGACCGTTAACCCGAATTTTAAGACCGTTGCCCGAGCCCGACTCGAAAACCCGAATTTCACATAGCCGTTGGAACCGAATTTTTGGGGGAAATTTTTTTTTTTTTCAAGCTAAAAAATTTCCTATAAATACCCCCCTCCCCCAACCATTTTCCTCACCCAAAAACCCTCATTCTTTCTTAATTTCTCTCAATCTCTCTCAAATCACTCTTAATCTCTCTCAAATATCTCTTAATCTCGCTTAAATCTCTCTCGATCTCTCTTAATCTATCTCAAAGCGCTCTCAATCTCTCTTTTTTCATAATGACATCTTCTGGTTATGGTGGTGATATTCCCATTGATGCCCAATTCAACATCAAAGAAGGGCAATTTTTTAATGTTTTTCAAATGCAGGAATCGCAAACTACAGAAAAAGTTGGTGAGGAAACTGCAAATCCGAGCCATGGTGGACGTACTAGAGGTCGTGGACGTAATGGTGGTGGCACTGGTGGGCTTGGAGGAGAGGCAAGCGGTAGTGCTAGTGCAAGTGTTGCAAGTTCTAAGAAGAAATGCAAGCGCACCTCAGCAGTTTGAGAGCACTTCAACACATTCGAGGAGGTTGACAATAACGATAACATTAAATACATAGCTCAATGCAAATATTGTGGTGATAAATTACAAGGTAACACTATTTACGGCACTACACACTTGAGAAGACACTCTGAAAAGTGTCTTCAAAAGCAAGGAGGCGGACCCGATCTCCGCCAAACACAATTATCATTTGACTGCCAAACCGGCGGTCTAACCACTTAGAAGTACGATCCGCAAGTCGATCGTATGGAAACGGCACGCTTAGTAGCCAAATTAGATCAACCAATTAGTTTTACTGAACAAAGGAATTGGCAGCGTTATATTAAAATTGTACATAATCCTAATGCATAATTTTTTTCAAGAACTACTCTTATGAAAGATGCATTAAAGTTATATAAACAAGAAAAAGAAGCATTAATCAACCTTTTACACTCTACTAGTGGTTGCGTTGCGTTAACGGCGGATATTTGGTCCGCCGTTACTAACAAATATTATTTAGCTGTAACCGGACATTATTATAAAGGTTTTGATTTGGATAAGAGAATATTAGGTTTTAAATGTGTTATAGGATCACATACTGCCAATTTAATATATAACATAATTTTATCTGTCATTGACGAATATAGTTTAAGAGATAGAATAATGGCCATAACATTAGATAATGCAACTGCAAATACTAAAGAAATAGAATTTTTTAAAAATGATTTAAGTTTATTTGGTAATAATGATATATTTCACCAACGTTGTGCATGTCATATAATTAATTTAATAGTAAAATTCAATTTAAAATCAATGTCAGGTCATATTAAAAGAATTAGAGATAACATTGCTTGGATTCAAGGTAGTAATCAACGAATACAAGATTTGTTCAAAATCCTAGAACATTAGCCTTAGATATGCCCATAAGATGGAACTCCACTTATATATATAATGCTTGAACAATGCATTCCCTATAAAGATGCTATAACAAATTATGTTAGTGCAAAATTAGGAGCAAGATTTATATATGAAACTGATTGGCAAATTGCCGAACTATTGTTTAACTTTTTAAGTAGATTTCACGAAGTTACTTTAAAGCTTAGTGGAACTTATTACCCAACGTCACCAATAACGTTAGGAGAACTTTTAAGAATGTCTATTTTATTTAGTGAATTTAAGACACACGGAATTTTAGGAGTTCCTATCACCTTTATGAAAAAGAAGTTTAAAAAATATTGGTCTAAATTACTAATGTTATATGGTTTCGGTGTTATTTTCGACCCTAGATTAAAATTAGATGGTTTAAAAAGTGGATTAGATAACTTAGGTGACTTTTTAGATATCAACACTACTGACCAATTTCCTATTATAAAGGAAAAAATATTTTCTCTCTATAGCTCTTATGAAAGTAGGTTTAGAAATACACCTCGTGTAGAAGAACCGCAACAACGAGATGACAATCCACATTCATTCTTGAATGTTTTCTGGTTGTCTAAGAAGAAGAAGAAGATGATAGTGACGACTCAAGGTCAAGAAGAATTTGGGAGTGGATCTTCATCAAAAGGTGGCGGCAACAACGGCGGCTTCAACGAGTTAATGGCGTACCTGAGTGAGGGCTTAGTTGTAGACAATAGTGAAATGTTTGATTTGGTTCAGTGGTGGAAGGCACGAGCATTAACTTGGCCGATCCTAACACGACTGGCAATGGATATTTTTTCGATCCCAGTCTCCACTGTTGCAGCCGAACAAGCATCAATACAACCGGCCGAATACTTGAAGAACGGAGAAATGCATTGCAACAGGATATTATTGAAGTTTTGGTGTGCATCAAGGATTGGGATCGTTCCGACTAACGCTTACACGATACAATCTCACCGGCAAGCCAAGAATGGATCGACGAATTTAATAGATTAACTTTTAATTTTCAAGACGATCCTTCTGCTTCAAATTAAATTTTATTATTCTAATTTGTAAATATTTATTTACTTTGTAATTTCTAATTTGTATAGTGTTATTGTAATCTTGTATAGACTTTGTAAGTTCGTCAAATTTGTAATTCGTCCCACAATGATTGCACTCTTTTTTCCTTACTAAGTTTTTATCCCAATTGGGTTTTTTTGGTAAAGTTTTTAACGAGCCAATCATGAATTACAAATTTAAAAATCAATAAAGAAATAATTTTTTTTATATAGTTCGTGTGTTCATTTCAAATTTCAATTTGTAATATATATATATATATATATCTATAATAATATATAAATATATAATATAAAATATATTTAAAAATTTGGGGATTTTCGGTCGGGTAACGGGCTGCCCGAAGCCCGTCCAAGGAGAAATTCGAGTCAGGTCGGGCAGCCCAAAAATTCAGGCAGTTCGGGCTCAGTCATCGGGTAAAAATTCAGACTTTTCGGCGCGACCCGTCTAAAGTTTCAGCACTACTTTTAAGTGCTTCATTGTTTATATTTATTTTCTTTATTTATTTAGTCGTTCCTTGTTTTTTTCGTTCTTTTTTCTTTCTATTTAACAATATACCATACTTAAATATTTATCTTACATCCCTTAAAATTATTAATTATTAAATGTGATTTTTATCTATTATATATAGAAGTGTCAAACTCTCTTACAGTTTCGACAAAAATCACTTCTTGAAAGTGCCTTTTCTTTTTAGTTTATAATCTTCATTTTTTTTTTTTCATGTTGCCTTGTAGTCACTCCACTCCTTTTTTCAAAAAACAAAAAACAAAAAAAAAAAAAAGAAAAATTTAGTCCTTCGTTGTTGTTTAATTTTTCCGTTTTAGTCATTCTTTTTGTTTTCTTATTTTTAAGTGCTTCTTTGTTTTTGTTTATTTATTTAATTTTATTCTTTTAGTCCTTTCTTGTTTTGTTGTTCTTTTTCCTTCTATCTCTGTTTAAATAGTTTTTATTTTATTTTATTTTACAATATAGACATACTTAAAATATTTCTCTTACGGCCCTATAAAATTAATTATTAAATGTGACATTTATATGTACTATAGAAGTGTCAGAAGACTCTTACAGTTTGGATCAAAACGGCTTTGTTTTGGTTGCAGTTGCTCTTTTTAATTTTTTAATTTTTTAATTTTTTAATTTTTTAATTTTTTAATTTTTTTTTCTTTTTTGTCTTTCAGTCCCTGTTCTCTCTCTCTCTTTTTTTTTTGAAACCTCTAAACACCAAGAGTGATGGTCTTTGTATTTATTTGGTCGATTTTTTTGATATCATCTATGTACGGTCACTTTCACATACATTATTAATTATTTTATCTTACGTACATTATTGAGTATAGTTTATTTATAAATTATCTTATTTCATGCGTTTGGTTGACCTCATAAAATCATCAGAAAGGGTTCTTTTTAATTCACGTACATTATTAATTGTTTTCTCTTACGTACATTATTGAGTATAGTTTATTTATAAATTGTCTTGTTTCATGCGTTTGGTTGACCTTATAAAATCATCGGAAAGGGTTCTTTTTAATTCGCGTACATTATTAATTGTTTTCTCTTACGTACATTATTGAGTATAGTTTATTTATAAATTGTCTTGTTTCATGCGTTTGGTTGACCTTATAAAATCATCGGAAAGGGTTCTTTTTAATTCGCGTACATTATTAATTGTTTCTCTTACGTACATTATTGAGTATAGTTTATTTATAAATTGTCTTGTTTCATGCGTTTGGTTGACCTTATAAAATCATCGGAAAGGGTTCTTTTTAATTCGCGTACATTATTAATTGTTTCTCTTACATACATTATTGAGTATAGTTTATTTATAAATTGTCTTGTTTCATGCGTTTGGTTGACCTTATAAAATCATCGGAAAGGGTTCTTTTTAATTCGCGTACATTATTAATTGTTTCTCTTACATACATTATTGAGTATAGTTTATTTATAAATTGTCTTGTTTCATGCGTTTGGTTGACCTTATAAAATCATCGGAAAGGGTTCTTTTTAATTCGCGTACATTATTAATTGTTTCTCTTACGTACATTATTGAGTATAGTTTATTTATAAATTGTCTTATTTCATGCGTTTGGTTGACCTCATAAAATCATCGGAAATGGTTCTTTTTAATTCACGTACATTATTAATTGTTTTCTCTTACATACATTATTGAGTATAGTTTATTTATAAATTGTCTTGTTTCATGCGTTTGGTTGACCTTATAAAATCATCGGAAAGGGTTCTTTTTAATTCGCGTACATTATTAATTGTTTCTCTTACGTACATTATTGAGTATAGTTTATTTATAAATTGTCTTGTTTCATGCGTTTGGTTGACCTTATAAAATCATCGGAAAGGGTTCTTTTTAATTCGCGTACATTATTAATTGTTTCTCTTACGTACATTATTGAGTATAGTTTATTTATAAATTGTCTTGTTTCATGCGTTTGGTTGACCTTATAAAATCATCGGAAAGGGTTCTTTTTAATTCGCGTACATTATTAATTGTTTCTCTTACGTACATTATTGAGTATAGTTTATTTATAAATTGTCTTATTTCATGCGTTTGGTTGACCTCATAAAATCATCGGAAATGGTTCTTTTTAATTCACGTACATTATTAATTGTTTTCTCTTACATACATTATTGAGTGTAGTTTATTTATAAATTATCTTGTTTCATGCGTTTGGTTGACCTCATAAAATCGTCAGAGAGGGTTTTTTTTAATTCACGTACATTATTAATTGTTTTGTCTTATCTACAGTATTGAGTATAGTTTATTTATAAATTGCCTTGTTTCATGAGTGCGTTTGATTGACCTCTTAAAATCGTTGGAAAGGGTTCTTCTTAATTACTTACACCATTTTTTTATTTTTTATGAAATGGAGTACAGCTGATTGTAATAGAAACCTAATAAGAAACTCTAGCCTCCGCTTAAGTTCTCTGGAGTACAGCTGATTGACCTCTTAAAATCATTGGTCACTGCAACACACGCAAATAGACTATATATATATATATATATATATATATAAGGTCAACTCACAAGTTATAACCGGTCTATAAAATGTGGCAGTTCCTTGTATGGCATCTACATCACGTATATTAAAATGAATGGTGATTGTTACGATTAATAAAATCACCATCTTTGTATCCATTCCTCTCCCTCTTAGCAAAAGATTACATATAATGCAGCAAAAGAATCTTCATTATATTCCTTTTTTATAGTAGGATATTTCTTGAATAATTTGGCTCTATCCATTTGAGTAGAGGCAACTAGTTCTTAAGCATATCTTAATTACATTTGATGATGTAACCAAAAGTTATCGATTATCTTAATTACATTTGATGATGCATTGTTTTATATGACTTGCTATGGCAAGTTAATCAACAACTTAAAGCATTAACTAGAAACATTACTTTATGAGCTCTCCAAATTTAGTGCTTGTTATTTTTTTTTTTTTCGATTCAATTCATTACGACGGTGTGACTCATATCACATAATTAAAACAATGATATCCAATATCTATTTATAGGTGAATATTGAAATAATAAACCATTGAAACCACACCAGTATGTGAGTCTACACACATTGATAAACAAAAGACTACTTGTTTACTTTATCGGTAATCCAATGGTTTTCCTTGCTATTTTAGTTACTTAAGCGTTTTGTCTTTAGGGGTGATAATACAGGTGGTCTAATTATGAAACAAGATTAGCCCATAATAATATATGGTTTATGCTTGCCATCAAGTGTTTGTATTTGTAGCCTCTCATATCATCTAAAAGTGTTTGAAGGGATAATTTATAAGAAATTAAAATGAAACACTTCTTAAAAGACAAAACATGAGAAGTATTGTATTATAATCCAGAAGAACTTTTCACCATTTCTGCAAGGCTTCTTCAAGGTTGAGTAGCAATGTCGCTTCTGGCTCGCATCTCGGGCAGCACAAGACCTCTCTGAAAGAGCCATCACAAAGACTTTGGCGACCTAAAATGATGCCTTTTTGTGTGCTCTGCTCGAAAAGACAGCATTAAGTAACTCAAGCGTAATGGCGAAAGGAAGAACAAAAAAGTCTCACCCAAAAAAGTATGCCAATCTTACCTGAATTAACTATGCAGTTATAGTAGAAAACAGTATAACATCATTGTGATTTCTTCCTCTTTTGAGGCCATTGCAGTCAAAACAATACCAACAATCATTCGGGAAGTTTCGAATATACAGCCCATTGCTGCATTAGTACATCCAAAACCTCTCCAAGATTTCTCATTCCACATCACAATTCTGAAATTTTCAGCAATCTAAATCATATGCCAACTGGCCGGAGCATGAAGGTGACCCGAATGAGAAATTTAATTGATTATGGAGTCGACGAGCTTTTCTTGTACAGTAAAGTCTAATGTTGATGAAGAAGAGAAAATAACATCATCACTAATACAAACAACAATGAAATCCAAGGTTGGTCATCTTCCAATGCTTTTCATAATCAGGACTACGAATCACAATTCCATTCCTTTGTTTGGAACTGCAGCGGTTTAGGTAGTTTTGGGTGGTAAAACCTATGCTTATAAGAATATATGTATCTATAAGCAATTTCAATAACGAAGACGATATGATGCTATACAATTTCCTCTGCCAAATAAATAATCTTACCAACTATATTAATCGGCAGCGACCCAACTGCGTCCAGTATCTTTAGATACGCCTCTTACCTTCATTGTCTCCCTAAGTTCACTCACACTATCCCATTTCCCCGCAGCCGCCAAAGTATTGGACAGTGCGACAAAAGCCCCGGGCCTATCTTTAGAATTCAGTTTAAAAAGTTCTTTGGCAGCTACACTTGCCATGTCTAAGTTACCATGAAGTCTACATGAACTCAGAAGAGCAGCCCACACATCTGAATTAGGCTTCTCGGGCATTGCCTTAACAAACTCCCACGCTTGATTCAACCGCCCTGCACGTCCCAACAGATCCACAATGCAAGCATAATGCTCCATCCCCGATTTTAGAGAGTAGTCCCTCTCCATGCTTTCGAAGATCTCCAGGCCCTTATCAACCAGCCCAGCATGCCCACAAGCAGAAATTGCACCAAGGAATGTGATGAAATTGGGTTCGATATGGTATTCCTTTTGCATTATGCTAAAGAGTTCTAGCGCTTCGTACGGATATCCATTTTTCCCATAACCATCTATCATGGAAGTCCATGAAAACACATTCTTCTCGGGCATTTCATCGAAGACTTTACGTGCGACCTCAATTCTGCCGCATTTTGAGTTCATATCTATGAGAGCGCTTCCGATCTTGATGTGTGCAAACAATGGGGTCTTCCTCAGTTGACCTTGGACCTGCTGAGCAACTTCAAATGTCGCCAACACTGAGCAAGCCCCAATAACGCTAGCAAATGTAGAAATATTAGGCCTGAAATTCATCCGTTGCATGTCAATGTACATCTCAAGTGATTTCGAAGCATGTTCGATCGATTTGCTATAACCTTCAATCATTGCATTGAATGCCACTATGTCTTTCACAACTGTTTTCCTAAATATTTCCTCAGCATCCTCAAAGGAGCCTTCGTTCATATAGCCCGTAATCATCGACGTTGAACACACAACAGTTCTTTCAAACATCATATCGAACACTCTCCTCGCATAACCAACCTTCCCATTCTTAACATAAGAGTCCACGAGTGCCGTATAAAGAACGTCGTCTGCGGTAACATCCGATTTCATTATCTGGGCATGCACAACTCTACCTAAGCTACGCGGTAACCGAACACAACCAGCGCAAGTAGACGCTTTCAGTAACATTGAGAATGTGTATCCGTCGGGCTTTTGTCCCGAAAAGACCAGCCCGCGAACCAAACCAAGTGATTCCTCCACTTGCCCTTGCTTGAGGTAACCACTTATAATGTAATTATAAGCAGAAAGTGTTCTGTGAGGCAATTCATCAAACACCTGGCGCGCGTACTTCAAAGAACCACATTTCAAGTGTAATATGAGAAGTTTAATGGAGATATTTAAATTGGGATTAAACCCATATTTGAGAACATGGGTATGAATCTTTTGGCCATTGGAAGGGTTATCTGAGTTAATGTAGTGCTGCAAAGAAGAGGAGATATTGTCAGCCGTTGGATGAGAAATATGGTCATGATTTGAGAGAACTGGTTTATTATGTTTAGTGGATAATGAAAAGCTGGATGGTCTGATTGTGGCTAGTCTTCCATGATTCATTTTTCACTTGTTGATCATGTCCAGACTAAGGCTGTTTTGTTTGTACGTTTGTTTATAGTTTCATTTCTAGAGGTGATATATACATGTCTCCTCGTCGTTGAAAAAAAAAAAAACAGAAGAAGAAGAAGAAGTAGGTTGATTTATGGAGGGCATAAGTGAAAAGGCTATAGAGCACATATGACGAAAGAGTTTTTTTTTTTTTTTTTTTTTTTTAAATTTTATTTTATTAAGTAATTGTTCGATCAAAAAAGATTGTAGTAATTGCAATAATAGTTTTTTTTTTAATAGCTTGATAGTGGCATTTAATATGATGAGATGAAATGATGATAAGAATTTCAATAACGAAAATATTTTATTTGAAGAAAGTAAAGCTGTACGAATTACTACTCTTATTTCTTTTCAAAAATTATAGTAAAACGTATTTTTATAAATTAAATTATGTATACATCAGACCTTAATGTAAATAATACTCGTTCATTTCACCGATTTGAATTTTCAGTTTTAAGTTTTTACAGTAAAAAGTTCTTAAAAAATGTCACATCAATTTTTTCTGTTATAGTGAAAAACTCTAAAAAAATGTCATATCTCAGCTTGAATTGAAAACTCGAATCCGCGAAGTGAAACATAAATTTTCTATTTACGTCTCTAAAAAAATTTTACTATGTAAATTTTTTACTTATTATTATTTAATTTAAATAATTTTAAAATGTGTTATTTATTTAAATTATTTATTATAAATATGTTATTTATTTTAATTATTTATTATTACGTGTCATTCTGTTTAATTCTTTTCATAAACTTTTTTTTTTAAAAGTTAAGGGTTGTTCTTTTACATTTTTGAGTTAGGGTGACTTGAATGACGATCTTGAGTTGAATTTGAGTTATAACTTGAGTTGAAGTTGTAACTTGAGTTTGTGTTTGAATGTTCACATTTGAGTTATGATTTGAATTGAGAATCTTTTTAAGTTTGTGTTTGAGTGGGTAAAAACTTAAATTTGTATTTAGATAATATTTTAATACAAATTCAATGGTGATGAAAAATTTTAATAGGGTATATGGGTGAGATTTTATTCGTCTTTTTGTTGTGAATATATAGAAAAAAAATTCATCTCAATCAGAATTAAAACGAAAAAGTTATGATATTTAAAAAAAAATTAATATTTATTAACTTGAGTTCGAGTTTATGAACTCGAGTTTAAATTTTTCTTTTAACTCAACTCGAGTTTAGCCATAAAAAAATATAAACTTAAATAACAGTGTAACTCAAATTTAAATTTTTTTCTCAATTTTGTTGTAAAAGAACGACTCTTTAATTCTTTTCATAATCAGTGCTAAAATGCCAAACTTTTAACTTGCGGACCAAAATAAAAGAACCACTAGTGTGTGTGTCATTTTTGTAAAAGACAAAAAAGCCTAACCATTCCAATACATAAAAATAAAAAAGTGTGTTGACTTCATCATCGCTTTCATAACTTCTTCCAAGTCCAAAGCAAAAAAAGGAAAACACAGAAAAATGCCGCTAAAGCTCTTGGACGCCACGGTCTCGAATTTCGAGAGTATTTTTGAGAAATTCATATCAGAATCAACGAAGAACAAAGCCAATCTTATCCTCTTCTTGGCTGACAAAGATCCTTCTACTTCTCTCAGCTGGTGCCCTGGTATTTATTATATTTGTTTCATTTCCATGTCAAAATCTTTTTTTTTTAATATAAATTTCAGTTTGTTGCGTTTTATGATAAAATTTGAACTACCCATTATAGAATTGTTGGAGAGTTATATATTAGCGTAGATTTTGTTCTGGGTTTTGGTATTCTTGCATTTTTTTTGTTGCAACTTTTTTTTTCCTTGATTTTTGTTGTGTTTCATGATAATTACAAGTACCCATGATAGAATTGTTGTGAAATTTTTGTTACTGACTCAGATTCTGTTTTGGCTTTGGCTGTTATAGCAATTAAGTGGTTTTTTAGGGCCAAAAATCTTGCCTTTTCTTTATTTTTTGTGTGTCATGCGAAAATTAAAAGTACCCATGATAGAATTGTTGTGAACATTTTTCTTCTGATCATTCATTTTATGTTGTGAATTTGGGTATTTTAGCAGATAAGTATATTTAGACACAAAAATCTTACCTTTTTTCTTGATTTTATTGTGTTTTATGAGACTTCCAAGTACTCGTGACAGAATTGTTGTGAAATTGTTTATACAACTAACTTGGATTCTATTGTGCGCTTTGGTGTATTTTAGCATACTTTTTTACTATTTTTAATTTTTTTTAAGGTATACTTTACTCGGTTACTGATTATACTCGTACTTGTGGGGGTTAATTTTTTGGTTCCTTGTTTTCCCCCTTGAGTACTAATCTTACCTTTTCTTTGAGTCTGTTTGATTCACGCGTTTAAATCAATAATTCTAATTTATTGGTGGGAATTTTGTGAGAGAAGAAATTTTTGAATTCAAATTTATGAAAAATACTGTAGCAGAATGAGAATCAGAATCATGCGTTCAAATATAGAAACCAAATGGGGCCTTTTATCTTTTTGCTAAAACATTATTTACACAAGCGTCTCTCCTATAATGATCCAATGCTTTAGACCTTGAGCTTTTGAAGAAGTTCGTAATTTTGAGAATATTTGAGGAATGGTCTAATGATGTATTATGTATTTGGTATATATAAGTTTGATTTAGTTCGTAACTTTTGCAATTAATAATTGAGGAATGGTTTCGTGATGTGTTACTACAATTTGAACCAACTTACACTATTAGAAATTAATTTTCCTATTCTTTAAGCTTTTTATCTATAAAGATTCCCGCAAAGATATTTGCATTCAGTTCCTCTGTTATTAAAAATAACATTGTAGTTTCATTCAAAACATGTGAAAATTATTTAGTTCTTGTAATACACGAACTTACAAATCAAGTTTCACTTGTATGTCTCTTTTCAACTTAAAGATCCAACTCTTTTAGCTTTACCTTTTCCTCTGGTGTTCCAGATTGTGTGAGAGCTGAGCCTGTGATCTACAAAAAGCTGGAAGCTACTTCTGATGATGTTGCCCTCTTGAGAGCTTATGTTGGAGACCGACCGACATGGAGGAATCCGCCGCACCCCTGGAGAGTGGACTCGAGATTCAAGCTAACTGGAGTTCCAACACTCATCCGCTGGGAGAACGATGCAATCACAGGCCGCCTCGAAGACCATGAAGCCCATGTCGAAAAGAAAATCGAGGCTCTCGTTGCTGGGAAATAAGTCACCAAAATGGTCTATAGTTCCATATGTTCCATATGCTATTGCTATCTTTCTCAAAGATGTTGGCTTTTAGCTTTCCTGGCAAGCCTTTTATGTATGGTCAAAAGCAACTTTCTATTGTTAAATCGTACTAATAAGAGTCGTTCATAGTTTCTTGTTTTTTCATGATCTCTTTCTTGCATTCAAATCTGGCAATGATTTTCACCAATTCTTTGAGGAAGACTGCAAAACAGCAGGGAGCAAAGCGCTTAGGGCTTTTAACAACATTGTCCCCTAAATTTATCGTAAATTAAACAATCGTATAATTTAAATCAGGTAATCTGGTAATGAATTATCGAGTCTCATGCAATATGCGTCGTTTGATTTAAATGCTACGTAACTGTCACTGATCTTATGAGACCATATAATAGGGCACCCCCATTGTATAATCTTCCAAAAATTAATCCTCTCTCAATTCAATCTCTTGTTCAGAAGCGGCATTTTGAGAGAACGATATTATTTTTCTTGATTCTTTATGAGCATTAAAAGAGTTCTTACAACATTTTGTTCAAAAGTTGGGAGCCACCATGAAATCAAAATTTTCTAACCATCTAGCACTACCACTGGACTTTCAACAGAATGGTCCAGTTTTATAAGCATTAGCCATTGATTATTTCCCC
>NW_010360709.1:6803-37191 GCF_000414095.1 Morus notabilis | reverse complement strand
AAAAAATTTTTTTTTTAAAACCCTGTTGGCAAAAAAAAAAAAAAAAAAAAAAAAAAAAAAAAAAAAAAAAAGTTAATAATTACACATGAACCACTAAATATTTCTAACGAAGTCAAAATTTCGCTTTTCGCGTCCCGATTTCTGTACAAACAGTTGATACTGCTCTCCTTGTTCCCTTCTTTCGTCTCGCTAACTGTCATGCAAAGAAAACTTATATTAGTCTTTGGTAATCACCTGA
This sequence comes from Morus notabilis, assembly GCF_000414095.1. Classification (NCBI taxonomy): domain Eukaryota; kingdom Viridiplantae; phylum Streptophyta; class Magnoliopsida; order Rosales; family Moraceae; genus Morus; species Morus notabilis. Next base: position 36,953 of record NW_010360709.1, on the reverse strand, counting down.
TAAGAATTTAATTAGTACTTCGCTAACACGTGCAGAGCCAATGCAGACGCACAAACTAGTTGAAGCAATTGAAGAGAAAACAACGTGTAAGCATTCACAATTTCGTCAGCGACTCGGCATTTTAATGAACTTCAGATTCTGCTTCAGATTTTCCAAATCACATACGGCTATCGGGTGGTGCTACAATTGGGAAAGAATTGAGGTTGGGAAACTTAGAAGCATCTAACAAAAATAGCCCAGCAAAGTTTTCCCTAATCGTCAAATTCCGCAACTTTGTAAATGATGAAATTTGTAAACAAAACAATACTCAGTAAAGTAGTACAAATAAGAATCGTACCTGCACATAAATTAACATTTATCCTAGATTTGAGCCTTCAACAGTGCTGGAGTCAGCTTCAAGGTGATATCACCATAAGGCTCTTCTTCTACCACATCAACAAGACCATTACTCTTCAAAACCTAATAGCAATTAGTAATAATCATATTCATTAGATGCAAAGAAATGGTTGAGTTTTTTTTTTTTTTTTTTAATAGAAGTACTTGAGACGCTTGTTACAACAGCCGTAAAAGTCTTGCACCTTCACAAAGTTCTATTTTCTTTTTCTTTTTTTTTTTTTTTTTTTCACCAAGATGTATAGGTATATAAACTGTGAACCGATTAAACAAGATCCACTTTTCACCCAAAATCTGGATTTACTAGTTTATGATCAAAGCGGCTAATATAGGTTATACAAAGTAAACAAGAAGTCTCGATAATCACCAGTGTTCCAAAGAACATTCGAGCGCATAGCGTTCTTGTCTTTCCTTTTAAAAGCTTGTTCAAACTGAGATCTTCAGATGCATTCTCCGTAATCGGGGTGATAGAAGACTGTCTTTTTAAATACTGAGCCACAGCCCTGAAAACCATATATCAGAAGAATGCCTCAGTAAGCAGACTACGATACATTTTACTGGTCATAAAATTATCCATGAATTGGTGAAAAAAGTTTTGAAAAGAAGTAGAACCTGGTTCTGACAGACAAGGAACCAACTCCGGGGGTTCCTTGAGATCCTGCCACATAACAAGAGATAATGTCACTTGTTCGTGGAAGTAAGAAAGCAGAGTGAAAGAATACCCGCGTCCAAATAAATCTTATTCTCCGAGCAAACGATAAGAGCACGATCTCATATTAAATAGATTTAATTCAAAACATAGAATAAATGAAAAGATTACTCAGTTACCTGATGGTGTACTGTTGTCTGCTTCCAGGAAAAAGAGTTCCTACAAAGAAACAACAATACAGCGGGTTAAATTCTGCTTATCCAAACAGCAACTTTACTCATTGTTAACTCCACCAGCGTTTATCCATCAAATTCTCCATAGAATCATAAGAGTGCTAAACAACTACAAAACATCATTTAGGAAGAGAACTCGGAAACAAGTATTCATAGTAAGTCTTTCTTCTTTATGAATCCATAATCATAACCCTACCCACGCACAAAGAACCTCGAGGAATTACACATGCTTTTTAGTCTAAACAACTTGCTTTATGGCGAGGGTGTGGAGCCCTAACATTTTTTTTTTTTTTGCTTAACTCAAGACAATTCACATGCGACATATCTTCCACATAAAAAGAAGAAAGCCCTTGAACCGACTAGAATAGGCACTAATAATAGAAAGAAAAACATTAATGTAGAACATACATATTACATAAGTGAAACTGAACTGAAAAATTGGAGAGACATCAAAACTTACTTCCGCTTCTGCTGCGGAATCCAGCTCAGGAACACCTGAGAGACGTGCGTTTTCCTGACCGTTACGCTCATAAAAAAATGCAGGTTTCTCAAGATCAGACTCACCAAGTCTGGCTGAAGTAAGAAAATCTGGCATCGGAAACATTCCTGTTCCTGTAGACTCTCTTGTTCCAAGAGTAGTTTCCGCCATTGTGACTGGCGTTGACCCCAAAATTTGGGTTGTGGAAGGACTGATGTCATGCGCCCCAAGTGAAGGTGTCGCCCTAGGCGAAGGAATAATATCATGCAAGTTACTCAGCTCATCATGGCTTACGTCCATGAGACGTTCGATTTCTTGAGCATAATCATGTGTAGGGGTCTGAATTTGTTCCCCCCTATGCTGCGGTGAAGCTTCGATTGAAGCAGCAGGAAATGGAGATTGTGAAACTACAGCCTCTGGGAAAGCTTCAGTTTCCAGAGCAGGAGACCTCGCACCACCAGAACCGGAGGAAGCTTCCTTCAAAGACTGGAGTTTTGTTGACATATAATCCTTGTCAAAGATACTACGAAGATCCGAGCACATCCCTGCCGAAGGACACCCAAAGTCCCTCTCATTTAATTAGAGGAATGTAACGAAAGAAAAGCAGTAAAGGGAAAAGGTGATGCAAATACAACTCACCAGTAAATAAAGGCTCAGAAAAACCTTTTTCCTTTCTTAAATTCTTCTCCAATTTCCATATGCCCAATGTAGAGTAGGGAATCTTCCTCTTTTTGCGCTTCAAATCACTAGGATCTTCAAGTGCCTTCTTCATGAACCTACATATATCATGACTTCGTATAAGTAACCATAGCACAATGATCATTATCGTAACTTGATCATATAACCAACCATACTTATTAGTCAACACTGGGGCTGCATCAAAACATTGTTTTCTCTTTCTGGGTTTTGGTTTTGGTTTCTCAACCTGAGGTGTTGATCGAATGGCTGCAACATATAAAAAAAATAAAAAATAAAAAAACTTTTAAGATGCAAAACAAATAGGTGCAAACGACCCCAACAATGCATGCACACTTTCATGCCGAAGGTGAAAAATAACGCACTTACCGAACGAAACAGGTACATTATCATTCAGTAGACCCTCTCGCAAAGAACCAACAGATGCTTGAGGTCCGGAACTTGGTTGAAACAACGGAGTCTCTCCTCCAGAATTTAAATTAGTTTCAATAATTGGAGAAAGAGTTTCTTTCTCATTCATTAGTTGGTCTAAAGATGCTGGTGGCTCAGCAATGTCATTACTACGACTCGGAGAAAGTGGAGGGTTTCCCAAACTATCAGGGGCAGCATCACGCATGACTTCAACTTCTAGAATATCTTCAGGTGAATTATCAGTACTATGCCTCAACTCGTGCATTTCCGCCTGATTACTTAGACCAGTATCTTGTACAACAACATCTGGAGCTTCGTGTCCAACAAAATCAGGAAGCACGGTTTCATCAGTATGTTTTATATTCTCTTCACCAATCTGATTGCTTGGACTAGGTACACCCTCACTGCTGTTCACTGCAGCTGGACGGGCATCACTGTAAACATAGAAGCAAAGTAAAAAAATGTGGTTTCCTCGAACAAAGAATCAGAAATATTAATGGGGAAAAGAAGACCGAAAAAAATTTCATACTTCTGATCCATAGCTGCTCCAGATGAATCAGGAGCCTCTGTTGGGTATAAACTATCCATCAGGATATCCTAAAAGGAACCAAGCTTTTTGTTAGTATCAACGCACTCAAGTAGTGTTAAATCTAAATACAAACATAAGCAGATGAATATAAAATACCTCATCAAAAGTTATGGAAACATAAGGCTCTGTTCCAATTGGAATTTGATCTGTTGGATAAAGTTATAAATAAGTCGCTGAATCCACAATTGAAAATTATGAACGAAGAGAAAAAGAACAATGGAGACAGTAACAGAAAAGCACTTAGATACCCATTAATGTAATGTCTTCCTGACTCCGGTGATGATGGTCGTTGCCCCTAAACAAAGAAAAAACATTGTCGTCGTGAAGAACACAAAGCAGCTCAAAAGATTTTTTTTAGAGGGCTTACAAAAATTCATACCCGTCAAGATTCAAGTCATCATCCAACTCCATAGCATCAAGGTCAAATGTATCCGGCAAAGTGATGGCTTGAACGGGTGCCTGCCTCGCATCCTCTGGCAAATTAAGGTCCACAGATGCAAAGGCCTTCCTCAAGCGAGTCAAAACGGCGTTGCAATCATCGTAGAGGATGTCGACTTTCTTCGAGTATATTCGGACGACACCCAACAGAAGGTGACTCGTCATTCTCAGTGCAAGAGGTACCTCCGGAAACATTATGCGCTCTATAAGTCATCACAAGACATGTTTGTTTGAGAATTATTAATAACTATTTTTAAATTTAAAATGATCAAATCACAGGCTAACCTAGGATAATCATAATTGTTTAAGAAAGAAGACCAAAACTAATAAAATGGTCACTTAATCTATAATCATTAAAGAACGTGTCAGCAATCAAAAATAATCCCACGAACTGATTAGAAATCGTTTCTGTATTTAAAGCACCTTGATTTGGACACAAGATTTTTTTTTTCTTTTAAGAGCTAATTAGAAACTGAAATGGAGAATAAAAAGTAAAAAATGAGTCAAAGATTTTTTATCCAGTAACAAAACGAAAATTGCTCCAATTAAATACAAAACTAAACATTTATCAGAGAATCAATCTCTAAATACTAAAACAAGAAATATTCATGTATTGTTCCACCCAATACTGAATTGAAATCAAAACAAAAAATAAAATAAAAAAATCTCGACTTTTACAAAAAATAGAAACGAAATAGTAGGTGCCCATTATACCCAAACACTCAAAAATTCAAGCTAAAGCCTTTTTCTTTTATTTGGTTCACGAAAAGTCGAAACTAAAATTCCCAGTTTGAAATTACAGAAATCAATACAAATAATAGCAACAAAACGAAAAACTCAACAATAAATTTCAGAACGAAACATTCATCACAATTCGAAAAAGAAAAAAAGATTACGAGTCAAATCAAGCTGAAAACTTTTTCCTTTGATTCATTACAAATAAATCAAGATTAAAGCGACATTATACCGACCAAATTAAAAAAAAAAATTGGAAATTTTGAAAGAAAAAGAAAAAAGACTGACCGACGGTGGCGGGAATGTCGGTGGAAGTGTAGTGAGACTTCTTGAGTCGGCTCTGCATATGCGCCGCGCACCAAACGGTCCCCAGCGGCCCTTTCCGAGCCAGAAACGTCTGCGAGTAAAACATCTTCTTCAATCTAGAGAGAGAAAGTGTGAGACAGATGTACTGTACTGTACTGTAACAGTAGTTTCCGGTGATTGAAAACAAGTTTACAACAATGGAGATTCTGTGTGTGTGGATGGGTATATAGATAAATAGATATAGAGAGAGAAAGAGATAAATTAGGGATTTTTATTTTAGGGTTAACAGTGAGAGAGGCGAATTGGGGAAGAAAGGGGAAACCGAAGTTGAAATGGCGCGGGAAACGAAAAGTGGCGCCAATCGTTGATGACGTGGCCACTTCCGGAGACTGAGGGGCTTCGTGTCGTACATTTGTTTTTTCTTTTACTGTTATACCCTTCTTGTTTTGGGAGTTTTACAACCACTGCCATTCGACATGACTTTATAGTTTTTTTTTTTTTTTTTTTTTTTAACGAGATTTCAGAAAAGAAATCTTGAATTTCTGTTTTTAAGATATTAAAGTCGAATTTTTCAGAAAATTATTCTCTGAAAAAGCTAAAAATTTGATAAATTTCCGTTTTATTTTTAAGCTGTTTCTCCTAATTTTTTTTAGAGATTTACACGGATATGAGCATGGTTCTTTCATTTTTTTTTTTTTTTTTTCTGCTTTGTTTGAAAGCCAGTATTCTTAGGGCACAAATGATAAAAGAATGTAATGGAAAAAGTTGATTTTGGAAAGTAAAATAAAATAATAAGCATAAATTTGACTATTAAATAGTATATGAGAAACAATCCCACTTACTTTGGAGTATTTACTAGAGTTAAGAAAAGCAATACTATCACTCTAATAACTAAAATATCTTTTTACTTATTAAAAAAAACTAAAAGGTCAAATAATATTAACCATACACTAACTAAATAAGGGTAGATAAGTAAATATGACTTTCATTTCTTTTAATAGAGAATTAATACTAAGGGGATGCGTGATTAAAATTCATTTTTTTCATTCTTTTTGTAGGCCCATTAAATTCTAGGGAATTAATATCAGTGAATTACAGGGAATTAATATCAAGAAATTAAAATTTATAAGTAAACACATTTCTATATGAAAAAATAGTCACTAATCATCTTCTGTTTCACTTTGATGCAAAGTAAACACCCCTTAATATATTCAATTAATAACAAAATAAACTAAAATTAGCAATTGCCAAGTAAATCCTTGTTTGGATTTTTTTTTTTTTAACTCAATCGGTGCTTAGTGGGTGTGTGAGTTACTTTGAACAAAAGTCGAGTCTCAAGAGACGCAACTTAAAAAAAAAAAAAATTTAGAACAAACAAAAAAAATTAAATTAAATTAAATTAAATTAATTTTTTCCATTGAAAAAAGAAAACATGTCAATTACGCAAAAAAAGTGGGTCATTCCTTCCGAAAGTGCAAGATCAAAGCTTTACCATCTAGCAATAGTCCATAAGTATTTGTCATTTGAGGACTGGGATAATCAGAGGCACCAATTTTTCATACCTGAGCCTTTAACACAGATTTGATTACACATTCTGGTGCGCTGCAAAAGTATGCTGCTGAATTTTAAGTAGAAAAATATATCCAAGTTCTGGACTGTCAGATTTTTATCAAAGTGCATGGAAGCCGTAAAATGTTTTCACTTTTAATGTTGATATGATCTTACGTTCAGAAATATGCATTACCGAACATAAAAGTTACCCAACTAAGTTTCCGCCAAGAACAAAGGCATAATCTCGATCAAGTAACAGAACTACTAGTGTTAATATCATCATCCAGAAATGGATCGCTATTTAGCATAATTTTTATGTCATCTGAAGAAACCACGCCTAATCTCGGATACAATAAATACAAGTAAAACTCTCTGCAAAAGTCCACAGCTCTGCTAGATAACACTAGGCCTTGTTTACGCGAATTCGTTGTCCTTCCAATAACTGTAATAAACAAGGAAAGATTATACAAATAGGTTAAATGAAACAACAAACAGACTAAATAAAACAAGGAAAACTAGTTGCTAAAGAAGCTGGCTATGAAGAAGCAGCAAATTTTTTTGGACCTTTAATTTCCATAACAATAAGATCATAAAAGGTGGCAAAAAATATTGATTTCTATGAGCATACATTCCATTTATAAATATGTTATTTCGGAAGAACATTATGCAGGTATTGGAGTATAGAAACGCCGTCTTGTAAATGTTCGAAAACACAATATGCAACTATCTCTGAATCTTAAAACACTGACATAAAACATAACCAGCTAAAACAGATGTGTAACCTGATTCTCTATTCCTTTTCTACAACAACAGTAAAGGGGTTGCTCATCTTATGCTCAACAGTTAACCATGTGGCTTAGACTTAGTTTGGCATTGCTGTCCTTTTAAAAGTAATTATGCTTTTACTTCCGGCAAAAGCGGGCTTTTACTTCCGGCAAAAGCGGAGGTAGAAGCAGAAGTCAAAAGTTAAAAAATCAAACCTTCCAAATTAACTGCAAAAGAGCATTGATGTATGTGTGAAATTTTTTTATGCACTTTTACCGAGCATTGCATTATGTTATGTGCAAAAGACTTTTGGGGCCTCCAAAAATAATACAGTACCACATTGGTCCTTAATTTGTTATCTATTTTTCGACAGGAGTCTACGTTACTCGTCCTATACTCCATAGCAACTGAATAGTTATGAACTTATTAGAACTTCCCTAAGAAAACAAACAGAAACTAGACACTGAGAAAATGTAATATTGGTGCACAGTAAGACATCCCAATTTCCACCATAACACAGAACAATAGAAAGCAACTTACAGAATTGTTGAAAGATGAGATAGCGGCTTCCACATTCTCCTCCGACGAGAAACTAACAAACCCAAATCCAGTGGATTTCGAGGTCCCTGGAACCCGCGAGACCTTCGCACCAAGAACATTTCCCTTCTCGGAAAAAAAGTTCTTGAGAGTTTCTGTAGTTACATTCTTTGCTAGATTTCCAACATAAACCTTATGGGGACTATCAACAAATTGGGATTCCTCTGCCTGAAGTGACAAATCCACTCCCGACAGGGGTTTCTCCGTTACGTTTACTTTGATCTCTCGTCCTCCAATCTCCTGCAATCAGAAAGCAGATACTGAATACACCTTAACAATCAAATGAACGATTAAAAGTTTCAAAATATCACAATGCCATCACTCTAAACTAGTAGATAAGTTGAGCTTACAGTTCCATTCAGCTTCTCAATTGCTGCATTTGCGTCCTCAACAGTCTTCATTGTGACAAATGCAAAGCGACGGCTCCTACCAGAATACTTATCATACATCACCTACAACAAAACCAAAAAAAAAAAAGAGTTTCATTTCACTCACAAGAAGGAAAAAGGTCAAAGGAAATTTCTCTTGGATTTTGCAAACAGACACTCATTCAAGTAGATACATGTCAAAACTATAAGACTCGAATATAACTAATTTCCGTAAACTTTTTGCACAAGCTCCTACACCTGCATAAATCAAATTCGATAAACCATCGGAAAATTACACTACTTGAAACTCGGGAAATTACAAAATGCAGCCCCTGTTTGATAAATGTATATAAACACATAATTCTAATTCTACTACAGTGTTTTCCTCTCACAAAAAAATTGAATCAGAAAAATTCCCGTGAATGGTTCTCACAAAGTTCCTGCCAATGAAATGTTCCACCTTGTACTTTTAGGATGATGTTCAAATCTGTTTAGGGATAACTGTGAAGATAAAGATTTAAGTTTATGGTGTTAAGTCAGTCAAAAAGTATCCTAAGGAATAGATCTTAAAGGAATTGAAAATCTAAAGCTACACTTTTGCACTTCCTAAAAATACAAGATTTAACTCAAAGCAAGATTTGTGATTATCCCTTGACGGAGAATCCTATCCATTGCAAGCTAAAAGATTTTGTCTTGCGAAATTCACAACCAGCATTTTGGGTTCTCGTGAGGAATTCAAATTCTTGAGACCAAAAAAAAAAAAAAAAAGAGCATAACATAACAACACCAAAATACTTCTCAGTTCTCCCACTCTTCCCCCAAATCTTCACCAACCGAACATTCAAAAAAAAAAAAAAAAACACCAAAAAACCCAAAAGTGAGACAATTCAAAAAGAAAAAAGTACCTCGGCTTTCTCAACAGCGCCATACTCTCCGACAATCTTGGCGAGTTCGTTGTTGGTGACAGTCCGAGGAATGTTGCCGACATAGAGTCTCCTCGCGGCCTCGGAAGACGTGTTGACGGAGGCCGTTTCTTCTGCCACGGCGAAGAGTCTGTGGGATGGTATACTCGGAGACAGTGACAGAGACTGAATTTCATGCGAAAAGGTTAGTTTTTTGTGAAATCCGAGGATTGGGATTTGGACGGAGGAGAGTTTTGGTTGGATTTTGAGAGTGGGTTTTACTGAGAGATTGGGTGGTGAAGAAAGAGATGAGATTGCAGCCATTTTCTTTGAGACTTTGAGTTGGGTCTGCTGCTGAGTTGAGAAGAAGTGTGGAAATGGAGGCAAAACTTTGGGTTTTATGACTTTTATCACATTATCTGATTCTAGCAATGAATAATAAAAAATAAAAAATAAAAAGATATTTTGAGTTATACATATTTACGTCCCAAAGCTTTGTAAGATTTAGCTCATAGGTCCCCAATTAAAAAATTTAAACATTTACATCCTCTAATTCTAGGCTCTGTGCGTTTTGCAGAATCACAATTAAGTTTTTATTATAGTATTTTTTTCCATAAAAATCTAAATTTTTTTATGCTATGTCAGTATTTTCTCTCAAATTCATTTTTAACTTAAATTTTCAACTCAAATGAGCGAAACTAATGAGGCCTTAATTTATAGGTAATGTTACTCTTTTCTAAAAATTTGGGCACTTAATTCTCAAAATTTAATCTATAATTAACACCATTAGCCACAATCCTTTACTCTTTTGTTGTTAAATGACAAAAGAAATATGTCGATAATTTGTTTTAGGTCCGCAAAACATGTATATATATAATAAGGGAATTTTCAAGAATGTCATAAAAAAGATAACACTATTTTATTTTTATACATCAATTCTAAATTTAATATTTATGCCACTAAAAAATATTCTAGTAGTGGGTCTCGTTATTGGAAGACGATGTCAAAAAATATTATATAAGGATATCTTTTATGTTATACCAGATTTTTTTTTCCTAATAGGACATTTATCATTTTCTACAAGAAAATATTTTCTCCTGCTCCGTGACAAAAAAAAAAAAAAATTCTAGTAGGATATAGTAAAACCTCTATAAAATAATATTGTTCGGACTAAGAAAAAATGTTCTTTTAATAAGGTTATTTATGTATAAATAAATGAATAATTTATTAATTTATCGATTAATAATAAATGAATAATTTATCGCCACAGTTGTCGGGCCGTTCATCGCAGTTTCTGTTGTCGAAGCTCGGCATCCCTAATGTGGCGCAACAGACCTTCCACAACTCGACGTTGAAGCTCGGCAACTCGGACGTGTCGGTGCGGGAGAAAGGCTTGACCATGTCTTTTTAGAGTCCATCCTTATCTCTTTTCAACTACTCCTTGAGCACGTTCTCCATTGTTGCACCGGCGAATCTCCACCACCGGCAAAAAACTCCGACTAGCTTGACCTTGAATAGCTCCGAGTTCTTCACCGCAACGGCGTTCGCTGTTTCCCTTACAGTGAATATGACAGAGAGAGGGCGAGAGAGAGATAGACGAGAGAGAGCCCGAAGGAGACGAAGAAATGGAAAGAAAAATAATAAGTTGTACTAAAATATTTTAATGGCACACATGTTAGAACTGAGAAAAACAATGACAAACCATGTAATTTTTGTCGATATGATCTAAATATACGTAAAAGAGTTAAAAGAAGTTGCTTCTCCTTTTGTCATGTGTCATCTTCTCATTTATTCTTCATGCTTTGTTTTTGTTTTTATTTTTTATTAATTCTGTCCACTTTTCTTAAAACTCCAATACATTTTATTTTTATCATTTCCTCTTTTTCTTTTTTTAAATCTTTTTCTTCTTTTCTTTGGTCTATTATTTTTTTTCCCTCTAATATTATTTCACAGTTTATTTTTTTACAATATCTTTTTTAAAATACTTTTTTTGTCACCTTTTAATTAAAATAATTTTTTTTAAATCTCTCTCCACTTAAGTTATTTTTTTTTGTCAAAACTCTAATATAACTTTAATTTTTCTTCGATATAATTTTTTGAAATATTTTTTTCTTGCACTAATAATGGACTTGATTTCTAAGAAGACTACGGGGTTGTTCTTTTGTCCAAAAAACTTAAAAAAAGACAACTCGAGTTTTAATTTTATTCAAGTTCATATTTTTTTAAGTTTCAACTTTATTCAACTTTACTCAACTTTATTTAAGTTACAACTTCAACTAAAGTTATAACTCAAATTCAATTCAAAAACTACACTCAAGTTACACTCTAAAAGAACAACCCCTACGTGTTTTGAGGTGGGATTGGTCTCAAAAAATCATTTCCCATGATATGTAGAAAAGTCCCAAAAATCTCTATTTTTTGAAGCATAACATGTTATTTTTTGTCAAAAAAAATATTAGAATTTTATTGAATAAAATAATTTTGAAAATTAATGACACCAAAATGATGTGTTATAAAAGGAAAAAAAAAAAAAAACAAGAATTATCAATCAGGAAATTCGTTAAATAAACTTCCTTAAAATAAAATAAAAATAAAGAGAAAATTTCAGCTATTTGTATCATTGACCATAATTATTCCTTCTTCCATAAAACTTGAAAAGCGGAGAGCCATTACTATTCCTACTCCTACTCCCACTCCCACTACACACCTTTCTCGTTCACTCTGTCTTGATCCTTCCCCAATTTCCCATCTCCCAAACAAAAACAAACCCTTTTCCCTTAACTCGTTTAGGAACAAATCCACAGAGAAAGTGAAAAACAAAGAAATAATAACAATGAAGGTGATAGAGAAGATACAAGAGGCGCTATTGAACGAGAAGAAGGTTGTTTTCTCGTTCGAATTCTTTCCACCGAGGACGGAGGATGGTGTCGACGGGCTCTTCGAGAAGATGGAGCGGATGGCAGCCTACAACCCGGCATTCTGCGACATCACGTGGGGCGCCGGGGGCTCGACCGCGGAGCTCACCCTAGACATCGCGGCGAAGATGGAGAACATGGTGTGCGTTGACACCATGATGCACCTGACCTGCACGAACATGCCCCTTGAGAAGATCGACCACGCCTTGGACACCATCAAGTCTAAGGGAATCCGGAACGTCCTTGCCCTCCGCGGAGACCCGCCTCGCGGCCAGGACAAGTTCGTCCAAGTGCAAGGCGGATTTGCCTGTGCCCTAGACCTGGTACGTACTATATCATATTATAAGCGCCTGGTATTATCACCACTACCTAATTCATTTTGTAAAACTATAGTCTCGTTCGTTTCGTCGATTCGAGTTTTTAATTCAAATTGAGATGTGTAATTTTCTGAGAATTTTTAACTGTAGTTAAAAAGTTAAATATGATATTTTCTGAGAGTTTTTAAATATAAAAACTTAAAACTAAAAACTCCAATAGATAAAATGAACGATACTTATATATTTTTTCACCGTAATGCTTATATTTTGTTAAAATTTGAAATTTGTTCCCCTTAAAATTTGAAATTATATATGTGCGTCATCCCTTAACATTTGAACCATATGTTTTGCTGTGTTTACTTATTTTTTCTTGCTCTGCCCCTAATACGGTACATGTCTAATTACTTAAAATGACCATGCATGATTGCCGTTAAATTTTCATACACCAATATTTAACTAGCAATCATGTGCTTTATTTGTTTCCTCTTTATTGTAGGTGAAACATATAAGGGCCAAGTATGGAGACTACTTTGGCATTACTGTTGCTGGTTATCCAGGTTTGTTATTTTCTTAATTACCATTACATATTGGTCGTTTTCCCTTATATTTCAGGTCCACCTGATTATACATAATACCAATATTTTTTATTCTTATATAATTTAACCTAATTAATTATGTTCAGAGGCACATCCGGATATGATAGGAAGCTGTGGGGTCCCTACACTTGAAGGCTATCATAAGGATCTGGCTTATTTGAAGAGAAAGGTCTTATAAATTTATAATTCTTTAAGTGCCCTTCTATATATATATAGATAGATATATATATATCTCAATTGTTTTTCTGTGCAGAAATTACGTCTTCCATAGTTTCTTGATCACTTGCTATATTATATTCAAAATCCTACTTATGTAGAATTGACACACACACACACCCCCAGATAAAGCTGTACCTTAATTATTGCTATATAGAAGATAAAGAATGGAAAAATTAAGAAAACGTAAATTAATTAAGATGACAAAAAAGCTTCTTGAGAAACTCCTAATGCTATAGTTATCAGTACTTTTTGTGAGATAGTAAGATGTTCGGTTTGATTCTTTTCTAATGTCTGGCTATTTAATTTTTTTCTTTGTCATAAATTTTGACTAAGGACATAGATATTCATCGGAGCCTACCACTAATTATAACTTCTCTCCAATTTATCTAAGAATGTTAATTTACCAAATTCCTTAGAAATCTTAAGCTATATATATATATATTAGGAGGTGGACCGGCATTAAAAATTAGTTTTAGGGATATTAACATTTTTATACCTATATATTTTAAATTTATTCAAAATCTATACTTTCAGTTTTTAATATCATCAAATGTATACCTTCAAATTAGATTTAATATACAAATCTATCTCTTATCTCAGTCAATAATTGATTTTGACCTTTAAAATGACCAAACTATTCTTAAAAAAAAGGGAGAATATAATAAAACTTTCCAGTATTATAAAAAATAAAAATTAAAAACACGAAAGAAACCCCATTTCAATGATATTTTGAATATTTTTAAGGTGAAAACGGTAAGTTTAAAGTTTTTCTTTAGTTTTTTTTTTCTTTTTTCTTTTTTATTTAAGGGTACTTTAGGTATTTTATGCTTAAAATCAAGGGTTGACTGTGAAATGGTATAAATTTGGGTCGTAAATCTAATTTCAAGATATAAATTTGATGAGATTAAAAATTGAAAGTATAGTTTTTAAATAAACCTAAAACATAGGGTATAAAAATATAAATATCCCTTGATTTTATGTTCTAACACCCCTCCTACATGTGGGTCAGATAATGACCAAATGTGTACGAGTAAATTTTAATTGGAAAGCCAATATGTGAATATAATTAGCCCCATTTACTTTGCTCGTTTACGTTAAGAACTTAAATTAAACGTGGATTCATTTGATAGAAAAAACCATAGCAGCAAAAAAAAAATTGAATTTCAATTTTTATGAGTAAATACTACAACAAAAATATGAGTCATAGTTCAAACCAACGCAGCAAACGAGGCTCAAACTTTTGAGAGTTGAATTATAGGAGCTTGAAATTAGCACTGGCCTACTGCTCCGATACTAAATTAATTTAGTGATTCTCACAAAATATTGAGTAGTTTTTGTGAGAATAAATAAACTACAAAGATATATATTATGATAATATGCAATCAAAATTTATAAATTTTTTTATATATAGTTATTGTTGCATGGTTTCATCTCTTCTTTATCAATTTCTTTCTTTATTGTGATATTGATGACTTAAAAAAAAAAAAACCAGGTTGATGCTGGGGCTGACTTGATCATTACACAATTATTCTACGACACGGATATTTTCCTCAAATTCGTCAATGACTGCCGCCAAGTTGGAATTACTTGTCCCATTGTTCCAGGAATTATGCCTATCAATAACTATAAAGGCTTTTTGCGTATGACTGGCTTTTGTAAAACAAAGGTATGCAAATATCCTCAATTTTAACCTTTTGCAAATTATACAAAGGTATATATATATATATATATATATATATATAGCGCTGATTCCAATACGTGATCCTCATGGTTTAAAATTTACGTTGTAAAAAAAAAAAAACCCTTTATTTTATTGGAAGCATGCAAATATGGATCTAGTGGTTAGAAGTGAGGAATATAACTGGTTAGACTCATTTTATATTCATTTTTCTTTACAACACTGTCTTCCTATCTCCAAAACTCTTAGATACTTTGTTTTTAAATTATCACTGGATGGAAGTTGTAAAAGGTAAAATAAACCCGAGTTTTACATCGTATAAATATATAAATGAACAACAACTTATAAACATATTGAGCCACTTTACTTAACATGTTGACCTTTTAAGATGGAAGTTGTTATGAAATGTACAAAGCGTTTTGATACATATGGATGACTTGTGCAAAAATATAGTTTCCTAGTTCGACATAATATTATCCCAGAGTATATAAGGACAGAATTGAGGAAAACAATTAATTTGATTAAAAGAAGTGAAAATGTTTGCTAAACCTTCAATCTACATTATGATGGTGCTTTCTATTGATAATATGCAACATTTGGATTTCTTTACCGGTTCTGTGTTTGATTAAATTACAGTGTCAACGTTTTCAACACAATGATTCATTTTTTTTTTTAAATGAATACATAAATATTTTAGGTTCCTGCTGAGATTGCTGCTGCGTTGGAGCCTATCAAGGACAATGAAGAAGCTGTTAAATCCTATGGAATTTACCTTGGAACAGAAATGTGCAAGAAGATTTTGGCCCATGGGATTAGAACATTGCATTTTTATACTTTGAACTTGGAGAAGTCAGCATTAGCTATACTATCCGTAATATTTCAAAAACCCCACTATTCATTTGGCTTGAGTTGTGTATATACATACATACATATATATACACACACACACACCACAGACACACATATAGTTGTCTAAAATTTATAAACCATGCTAATATATAGTAACAATTATTTCAGAATCTTGGTTTGATTGAAGAGGCCAAAATATCAAGGTCCTTGCCTTGGAGACGTCCGACAAACGTTTTCCGAGTTAAAGAAGATGTTCGGCCAATATTCTGGTACACGATTTATTTTAACTTATCAATTCGTAGAAAAAATAAAAATAATCAGAGCTTGTTTGGCTATGCTTTCAGTTTTGATCTATAAACATATAAAAACTATATTTTGTATATACTGATCAGTTGTTTAGTTAATTTCGAAGACCAATAAAGTGTATTAGATAAGTGTATGTTCTTAAAGAGTTATTAAGGCATTTGCTAATATAAGTAATTAGTTATGACTAATGAGTAACAATATAACAAGTCTTCCAACATATATATATATATATATATATATGTATATATGTGTGTGTGCGTGTGCGTGTGTGTGTGTGTATGTATATGATGTTTTTACTGAATAAATATATATTGTAGGGCCAATCGGCCAAAGAGTTATTTATCAAGGACTACAGACTGGGACCAGTATCCTAATGGGCGATGGGGCGATTCTCTTAATCCTTCATATGGAGCAATAACTGATTATGAGGTGTTCCATAATCTTTTGTCGTTTTCTTTTTTTCTCCCAAATCACGTGATTAATTATAGAGGTTTAAGCCTTTTAAAAAAAAAAAAAAGTAAATGACCATTTTTAATTAAGATTTTTTTAGTGAATAACCCAAGTTTATTTCTTAAATTCGGGAAAATGACTGTTTATAAGTGTAACCATAATTAAACATCAAATATCTTCTATTTTAAGGAAAGTTTAAACTGAGAAAACTGACCATAATGTTTTAATTAGTATTGTAGAATTCCTATATATTATAATTTTTGTATTAATTTCTACAAGTACATGCAGGTCATGCAGTCACGTGCACGTGGGAAGAGACTTCTAGAAGAATGGGGTGTTCCCTTGAGAAGTTCCGAAGATATTCATGAGGTATGTGATAATTAATGATCATTTTGGTTGTGCATCATATTTGTATTCTGGTGTTGGCTTCTCATTGTAAAATTGTATTCAAATATTATATATATATATATATATATATATATTCCCAATACTATATAATGAAATTTGTTAATTTTGTCCAGAAATTTAAGGAATTCTGTGTTGGGAAGTTAAGAAGTAGTCCTTGGTCAGAATTTGATGGTCTTCAGCCGGAGAGTAGAATTATCAGTGAACAACTAATGAAAATTAACATGAAGGGTTTCCTTACCATAAATAGCCAACCGGCAGTAAATGGGGAAAGATCTGACTGCCAAACTGTTGGTAAGTATTAAATAGTTAATGATCAAAGAGTTTTGTTTCTGAATCTGTTCTCATGACAAATCTAAGAATATTTGCACCCATATATATAGGAGAGGTTTTTGATAAAGGGAAAAAAAAAGCCATCTAATAAGTGACAACCTAGTCAGGTTGGCCTTAATATCAATTATCTTCTCTTCATTAAAAGTAGCAATTTTATTTAATTTTATTTTTTTAATCATAGTGACAATGTTTTGAACTCAATTGAGTGTTTCTATTAGGACTTTGCAAGAATTATTACAGTAATTGTTGGACATATAATAAGGCCGTAGAGCCCTATATTGAGAATAACCTATCTTTGATTCTGACCATGACATATATAATATTGGATTATTATATAAAGAAGGATTTTGCTTCTCATGATTATCATATCAAAATGAAGGAGCAAAACATAATATTGATCCTTAGTGGTTTTATAAGTGCACCATATACACTTTTTGCTCGGATCTTAATCTAGCCCAATTAACCAAATAAGAAAATTTCTTTTAAACTATAAATTGTTCTTGTTTTTCAGTCTGCTCAATATTTGAATGGATTCTTCACAAAACTATTGATTTAATTAATTAGCTTTGTTAATACATATCTATATATTTAGATTGTGATTTCTGATCTCTTAAAACATGTTTTTTCAGGTTGGGGTGGGCCAGGAGGATATGTCTATCAGAAGGCATACTTAGAGTTTTTCTGCTCCAGGGAAAAGTTGGATTCTCTTGTTGAGAAATCTAGGGCTTTCCCATCAATAACCCTAATGGCCGTTAACAAAGAAGGAAGTTGGATTTCTAATATTGGTCATGTGGATGTGAATGCCGTGACATGGGGAGTTTTTCCTGGAAAAGAGATCATCCAACCAACTGTTTTGGATCCTTCTAGCTTTATTGTATGGAAGGATGAGGCTTTTGAAATTTGGTCAAAAGTGTGGGCTTCCTTATACCCTGAGGGCGATCCTTCTAGAAATTTACTTGAACAGGTCGGTTCTACATTATCTCAATATGCATATCTTTTTGTACCCAAGTGGAATGAGAACATATATGCTTGTTGTTGGTGTTTTGTCGTTTTGAGCTTACGTCGGGGGATTTGAACTTCAGACCTCAACATTTTTAGGCTAAACTACTTATGACCACATTTTTTTTCTAGTATGCGAATGTTAACCGTTTTGAATGAGAAATTGCTAAACATAATGACATAGTACACAAACCCTTCTCATGTTGCGGATCCCTCCTCGGCAATTACTCCTCTTCTCACCAATTTTACTATGGCTCTACTTATGGCATTCTTTACGAGACTCGACGTTTTTGGACTCCAAATACTGCACTTATTGATTTATGATTTCTTGGTATCTCAAAAAGGTTCTTTCTACAGGCATATTGAGATCATTGTTAAGCTTGGCAGGCCTGAAACCCTAGCTAGCTAACTATCTTGACCTTGCCACCACCAACAAATTAAAGAAACTATAGAATCCACAAACTATAGATCACGCCTGTGTGGTATAATCTTTATTGGGGATGAACAACTTTGTTCTTTCGAACGGATTTAGTTAATTTGGTAGTTGTAACTGTATCTTTTTTTTTCACTTTTGCAGGTGCGCAACAGTCATTTCTTAGTCAGTTTGGTGGACAATGACTATATCCACTCCAACATTTTTTCTGTATTTTCTGATTTTTGAAAAGAGAGTGTACCACTTTTCGAACAACTTATGATGGTAGGTCTCAACTTTGTGGCAGTTCATACCTCACTAATTTGAGGTGTATTTCTCTTTAGGACCCACTTTTAATGAATGGCGCTTGCTAAAATCCTCACGTTGTGTGAATTTGTAATCTTATACTAAATTTGCTCTTGTTAAATGAAAGAACGAGAGCAATTAATTTTCCCTCTTGTCATAAATACTTTTAAGTTATTTATATTTTTATATCGTCTGTTTTATGTTCATTTAGAAAGTATATCATCGGTTTTTAATATTATCAAAAGTATACTTCGAATTACAATTAATATATAAATTTATACTATTTTTTATATTTTAACTTATCAAATGACCAAATTATGCTTAGAGAAAGCGTTATTTATATTTTTATATCGTCTGTTTTATGTTCATTTAGAAAGTATATTATCGGTTTTTAATCTTATCAAAAGTATATCTTCGAATTACAATTAATATATAAATTTATACTATTTTTTGATATTTTAACTTATCAAATGACCAAATTATGCTTAGAGAAAGTTTGTATATGACGTCTATCTATATTTCCAGACATTTATACAATTTTTTGGTCATTTTACAAGTTAAACTCAAGTTTTGTACAAGAAAAGGTATAGATTTATGTATTAATTGTAATTCCAAAGTATATTTCTGCTTATAATTAAAAAACGGAAAGTATATTTTACACATAAACACATAGTATAAGGAGATAAATATCCCAAACATTTTTTTTTCCTACCATCGGAAATTTGTTACATAGGTTGCTTCTAGTATTAATTGAAACGTTTTAGAGTTAATTGTTGCATTTTGAATATTTGAATTATTGTAAAGTAAAAGTTATAGTTACATTTACACCAAAATCATACATCAGGTATCTTATATTATTTCAGAGAGAGATAATGAATTTATGAGGAAAATAAGAGAGGAATTAAATCTTGCCTATTAACATAAGCAATAACCATTAACACAACCTGTACGAAAACTTCTGGTTAATTAGGAGCAATTAATAAGTGCTTAACTCATCACTCATGCAATCACTGTTTTAGTTCTTGAGCCATGCTAATTGAACGAGATAGAATGAGTTTAGTCAATTGTTACTTGTTATCTGTTGAAAAATGATAAAATGACAAACGATAAATTGAATTACTTCATTTTAATGGATTCAGGAATTAAAAGAAAATCTGGAAGAAGTCAAATTCTCATTAATTCTCAAGTCATAAAAAAAATGTACAAATGAATGCTAACTCTAACTATTTACGAGAATCATTCCTGTAACATGTGACATGATCATGCATGAATTGTGGGTGGACACGGCTTATACGCGCAAAATTAAGCATTTTCAATCACCTTGAATATTATATAGTATTCTAGTACTACGATCAATATTATATATGCATTATTTGAGACGTTTCTATGAAAGTTGGAGCAAATTATTTTCAAATGTTTTTCGATTCACATATAAAATACCATAAATCATTTCAAAAACTCCTCAAAACAACTATTATTTTATCTGGTTAAATAAGTTTAGGTGTCACAATAATGTGAGAGACTGAGTCATATTCGAAGACTGCACCCTATAGTACCGTTCAGTTTCCATTAATATTGTACGGCAATTATTGTAATTTTTTAAATACGATTTTGATTAAAAAATAATTATCGCACGTAAGATCACATCAAGATAGGGATACTATTAGTGTATTGGTCTCGGAATATTAATGTATTCTTCTACGTTGTAATGATTTCCGATAAAATACACATATCATGCGAGTTAGGGATACTATTTATATACATATCATGCGAGTTGGGGATACTATTTATATATTCTATAAAATATTATTGTAATTTTCAATATATTTGTTTCACAAAGGTTATCTATATATCCCCGTAAGATATAATAATTATATACCTATATATATATATATATATATATCTGTTTTACAAAATCTATCTACATATCAAATTCCATGCAGTGGTTCTTTTAAGGTAAATTCTATGTAGTGTTTTAAGAAATGACTTATTAGATCTAGATCCATCATATGTTTAGAAGCACCAAAGTGCAGAAATATTTTTTGTAATTGGAGAAATATTTTTTGTAATTTTGTTTTTATTTTATTTAATTACTTATGTCATCTCTATCAGATTATATAACAAACATCAATCTCTTGAGACAAAAAGGTTAAGATAAGATAAGTTACATCACCTCGAAAAAGATATAGGTGATGGTTTATTAGGAAGAACACCACCTCCTAATAATATAATCGTGCATGCTCAGGTTCAAAACTGATAATGTCATACCAAGTGTAGGTGGGGATCATTACAAATTGTTATTTCCCTGACTATAGATTTTTCATTGTATTTTTTTCCTTTTGAGAATATAAAATTTTGAATTTGAGTATATTTCTTGCCAATGAAATAAATGTTCGCATTTATGCCCTTTAAAAATAAATGTAACAATGCTATTTTGAATTTTGACTATTATTAATAAAGGATTATTTCTTTATTTCATATATCAATCATTGTCTTCTTTATGTTTATATAAGTTGAATGTATGATAAGCAAACTGGAAGTTTGTCATGGATATAATGTGAAGAATATGCAGAAGATACAAATTTAAAAATGATAGTCTAAATTATATGATCTGCAATCGAGGGAATAAAGTTGGTGCTTTATTCATGTTAAGATTGTTATGTTGTCTACTTCCTAACGGAGATGGCTTATCATAGCTGTTGGAGTGGAGCTCCATGGGTAGAGACATTGATATAGTTCCGTTCGTGGAATATATATTATATTAGACCAAAGTTGAATTATTTTAATTAATAATTCTATTTAAATAAAACAATTCACTTTTAACAAATTATATGTGATCTATCTTAATCCTGAGATGAATAATAAACTCGTATATGTGACTTGTATCCTTTGATGTACCAAAAGGCGGGTGAAATCCTGACATTGTCGAAGATACGCATACCGGTACATTAGAGATATGACTCACGTATGCGTAAATTTATTATTCATAGATAGAGAATTCATAGCTCTTACTAAAAGACTTAATACACTTTTTCAAAACACAAAAAAGTTATGTCATCTGATTAGCCGGACAGGCAGGGCCGGTTAACCAGATGTTGCCTCATAGGCACCTACTAATTACAATAAAAATAGTGAATTTGATTCTGAAAATAATTTTAATTGTGGAAGTAAGACCTTCCTACCTATATAAATAGCCCATTAAGTCCAATTAATCCTTACATTACTTGGGAGACTTTTGAGTGGCTATTGGTGAGGGTTTCTTGAGAGGAAAAATTGATCAATCATCAAGATTGATTTTTTCTTTGACTCTCTTGTAGTTGGAAGGAGAGAAGAATACTAAGAGAAGATTAAACGACGTATGCTCACTCGCACTCTAGTCATGAAAAAGAGAATAGTAAAAAAGTATCTTTGGTTGAGGCTCTTCCGCCGTTGTTCTCGACCTTGCAGTTATGTCAGAAGTTTTACTGCTAATCTTCAAGAGATATGATTTAAATATTTAGTATTTATGATATATAGTATCATGATCAAAACTCGACTTTAAATTATTTGATTAAAAATTTTAAAATTCCATTACGCAACTTTTTACCGTATTTTCTAACAGTAAAGTACATATTAAGTACATAGAAATTATAAAGGAAAAAGACATTGATTTGTTCTGAAATTTGAAGGATATATGCTAGTTTTTGATAAGCTTACAGCGGCGCGTCAATTTTTGTAGCTGCCCCTAAATCCCTTTTTTTCTTGCAATGTAGTTTTTGAAGAATATATTCTAGTTTTATATAATTTATATATGGACCTATTTTTAAAATCTGGTCGGTAATTATCAAAAGCAATAAATAATGTCATTTTTAAACTCGTCCATTCATATATTTAAAACTTTTAGTGAGAATTAATATTATATCAAGGGAGAAAGAGGGAAATAGACTAAGATTTAAGATGAATTAAAATTAATAGGCCAATAGTTTACATAAGTTAATAAATAGGCCAAATTATTATTTTTGTTCATAATTTGTCTGGTTATGAACCATAACTTAACAAGTTATTATCCATAATTCACGGTTTTTATCCATAACTTGTCTGACTATGAACTATAACTTGACAAATTTGTCCATAACTATTTGATTATGAACCATAACTTGATAAGTTATGGCCTATTAATTTCTATACTAAAAATTAGCCTATATATTTTCTTAAGCTTTTCATATTGGTCTATTTTTTACTATTTCTGCTATATCAAATAGCATAATTTTATTTCATTGTAGTGTCTACAAAACATAAGAGTACGCAGCACAATTGTATTTACTTTAATTAAGAAGCATATTTCCACAAATTACGCTAATGCATTCTGAGTTTTAAACATATACACAAAAGTTTGCAAGAAAACAACGTGAGCTAGCACCCTTCCAGATTTGGAGCTAATATAAACAAAAGTAATTATTGAAATTTGACTTTTTTAAATTTTATTGAGAAACCCCACATCATAGACCTTATCCTAAATGATCAATTATTTGAAGTTATAAATTTTTCTATGCAATAATGCAGTCACTGAAAGGGCTATTAATTCCGTAGTATATATATTCTTCATTTGCGAATGTCTACTAAAAAAAGCAAAAAATATATATTTCTAAAGTTCTCTCGATGATTCCTTATTGTTGTGTATACATATGATATGCATCGGAAACAACTAACAAATAAATAAATCAATCAATCAATCAAAAGACCAAATAACAGTGCTGGGAATATTTTCCATTTAAAGCTTTCGATATTTGATGCATTATGGCTTCCAACATGGCACTATTATCTATTGCTTGAGAATAAAATTCGGGCTGCAGAAAATATTGTTGTTTATATAAAAAGTTAAGAATTTTTATAGTATAAGATTAGTTTATATATACATATATATATATATATATATAAATATATTTATATAATATTTTAGAATTTAGAAGTAATTATATTATCTGGTTCTTGGGCATTTTCTGGGTAGGTCTGTTGCATATGATTCAGAACTGAAATGATAAAAGATTGTTAAGATATGTATTCAAAATAATAAATGTTGATTTTTATTGATAATTCATATGAATTAGTAAATATGTCTTACGTTGTGGTCAATCTTTTGGGTTTGGTGTTTTTGGATTTATTGTTGTGGCATTGATATTTGTGGGGAAGAAAGGGAAAAAAAAAGAGGCAAACTCGACAATTCAAATTCAAGGGGCAAAATTGATATTTCACTGTACTATACACAATAAACCGTGTCTCTTTTTTAATATATATAGTAATGTGCCATTTATGCCATGGTGTCGTTGAGTGTGTTGTCAGGTGAAATGGTCAAGGGTTGTACAACAACAAAAAGAATATGATGCCTAGGTTTTTTTCCTGATGGAAAGACTTTAATGTCCTTGTTAAAATCATTTTGTTATTTTGTATAAGAGAGAAACATGCACTCGGTACAATGTGTTTTTTTATAATATTAAAATAATATTTTAACGTTTTTAGAAATATTTTTTGGATACTCTGAAATTAATTTTTAAGATATGTAATGTCTAAACTACCCATTTTATCAATTAAAAAGTAACCAATATTTAAAAAAAAATCTTCAAATATTTTAAAACATTAAAATATTTAAAAGAAATTTTTTCTTAGATCTATTAGTTTTTTATTAGTTAAATGAAATGTACTAAGGTCATTTTACATCTCAAAAATCAGCTTTAAGATATCAAAAAGATGTTTTTGAAAACGTCAAGAAATTACTTATCGTATCGTGCTATACTCGTGTCAGTCCCAACACGGCATATATAGTAACACCAATTTTCAGCCAAGTTATAAGGTTCTAGTTTTTTATTTTTTATTTTATTTTTTATTTTTAAGAATTTATATTGTAAGCCTGTTTGCTAGAGAGTTTTCTAAAAGTTTGCTATTGTAAATGATTAGATGCTCTTATAAGTGATTTAACTCTCCAAAAGTGCTTCCAATCAAAGGCATAAAATGCTGCTTCTCAAAAAGCTCTCCTGCATAGCTTTTGAAATTTGTATAACTATGCAAATTTGTATAAGAGTTTCAATAAGTTATTATAAACTTTATTATAACATTTTTAGTGCTTATTAGAAATTTAAACAAAAGCAAAATCTATATCAAATGGGTATTAGATATGCAACCTGAAAAGGCGATCTGGCATTTCATAAATTCTTTTTCGTAACTATCTGGCTTTTCATAAATTAAGTATCTTTCATTAATAAAACTCCCAAAATCTTACTGGATGACGACAAAACACAATTAATACTTGGATACAATTTTTCTATAAAAAAAAAAATCTATTTCGATAGAATTTATAGTAATTACGCATAAATTAAATTATTTTTTTTATATATTTAAAAGAATATTAGAAAGTAACATTTTAAATAATCCTAGCCTTTCTCGTAAAGATAAATCCAACAGCACAAACGTAAGCAAAATCGTGACATTTCATAGAAAAAATAATTATAACAATATTATTTAGCCAAATAATGGCCTACCGTCTAACAAAAAAAAAAAAGAAAAAAAAAATATATATATATATTCCAATACACTAAGTTAATATTAATTACGTTTTAACTTTTTAACAGAGGTAATTAAAAATTTCACTTGCGGATCCATAACGACAATGCAAATGAGAATGATAACAACAATAAACTCCTCCTTAAATTTTCACTAATGGTGTGAACACTACCGTGTGCCCTTAAATACTGTTGTTATAATAACGACGAGAACAATACTCAGACACATTCCCCCCCTTTGAATTAATAGATCTACGTATTTAGCCCAAAAAGAGCCACGTGTAAGATTCCCATTAGACAATTACACATGCTTGTTTTTTGAGTACCAAACGACCTTCCAAGACAAAGTATTTGTTTGGATATGGTATGGAATATATTACACTGAGACCATACCATTATGCTATGTTAGCTAGAGGCGAAAAAAGTGCCAGGTGGTAGAAAAGGATAAAAGTGACATTCACTTAAAACTAAACGAATATTAATTTCCTCTATATATAAATCCACCCCACATCCAAATTTCCGTACAAGAAGAGGAATTTTCAAGTACAAGGAACTTAAAACATGAGAGCTAATTTTGTTTGTTTTTTCCATAGGTTGCAATACCTTTCTAGTTTTCCATTCCTCAAACTTGCCCACCAAAGAAAATCAATATGTTTTCGCCGCAAGCTCAACCCATTTTTTGTCCAACTCTTTTATTTCATGTCCATTTCTTCCCTAGGGTTTTTTGTTCTGTTGGCTTTGAAGCCGAGAAGTGCGGCCGATTCCTTTAGGCCTAGAAACTTGGATTTGTTCTTCACCTCCATCTCCGCGGCAACGGTTTCGAGCATGTTGACCGTGGAAATGGAGGTTTTGTCCAACTCGCAACTCCTCATCTTAGCCCTTTTGATGTTCACAGGAGGAGAGGTCTTCACTTCCATGTTTGGACTCTTCATCAAACAATTCACTCTCAAAAAATCCCAACGTAAAGTCGCTTCCGTAAATAGTGACGTCCTTTCTTCTCCAAACCCTAGTTGTAATTTAGAAGAAACTGAGTTAAGCACTATAGTAATAGTTCCTCCACAAAACGGCAAGATTGATCATGAGTCTTTTGATTTATGGTATCTCAAGTATTCTTCAATAAAATACTTGGCTTATGTAGTATTGGGTTATCTTTTAATTGTACATATTTTTGGCATCACAATGGTTTTTCTTTACCTAATCATTATAACAAGCGCAAGAGAAGTACTAAACAACAAAGACCTTAAACTCTTAACCTTCTCAATCTTCACAACCGTCTCAACTTTTGCAAGTTGTGGTTTCATTCCCACTAATGAAAACATGATGATTTTCAGCAAAAACTCTGGCCTTCTTCTAATCCTCATCCCTCAAGTCCTTCTTGGGAACACTCTATTTCCGTCGTTCCTTCGGTTTTCGATCTGGGTTTTGGGCAAATTGAATGTTAAGAAGGAGGAATCCAATTATCTCTTGATGAAATCTTGGGAAATCAAGTATCTTCACTTGCTTCCTAGCCTGCATTCTTCACTTTTGGTTCCTAGTGTGTTTGGCTTTATTTTGGTTCAATTCATACTTTTCGGCTCAATGGAGTGGAGCTCAGAAGCCTTGAGTGGACTAAATTCTTATCAAAAAATAATTGGATCTTTGTTCCAATGTGTTAACACAAGACATACGGGCGAAACTATCGTCGACCTTTCGATCATCTCCCCGGCCATCTTGGTGTTGTTCGTCGTCATGATGTAAGCCACTACCATTTCGAAAACAAACGAAAAAAAAAATATGGGTGGGGAATAGTCACAATAATAAAATAAAATGGTCTTTTAAAAAAAAACAACAAAAATTTGTGTGATGTAACTACCATTTCGAAAACAAACGAAAAAAAAAATATGGGTGGGGAATAGTCTCAATAATAAAATAAAATGGTCTTTAAAAAAAAAACAACAAAAATTTGTGTGATGTGTATAATGTGTGTTCGTAATTAGGAACTATATGCTATACAAAAGCACTATATACACAAGTGGGGAGCTATTGTGTGATGCTAGTTGTTTTCTCTTTTTTATTAATTGCATAAAAAAGTTAAAAAAAAAAAACTTCAACTCATTAATTTGGAATAGATGCACTTTAGCTTTTTTGTTACAGTCTCATGAAAATTTAAATTTAACTTTTTTACAACAATATTTTCTCTCACATAAAAAAGGTATGAGTTATGATTTGAGTTGTTTAAAAAAAAAAAAAAACACACCCAATAAAAATTAGTCAAACCATGTTTGTCAATGCATTTGACTGACGTCATAAACCTATTAGCATATGATGTTAAAAGTACCAAAAATAAAAGGTTTTTCATGAAAAGCGTCGGGCTTTCCACGCCATGGCTAACCATATAAAACGAAAAGAAAAAAAAACTTTGATTCATTAATTTGGAATAGATGCACTTTAATTTGTTTGTTACAACTTTTTGATACAATATTTTCTCTCATATAAAAAGGTATAAGTTATGATTTGAGTTGTGAAAAAAACACACCTAATAAAAATTGATCAAAGCGTGTTTGTCAATGCATTTGACTGACGTCATAAACCAATCAGTATATGATGTTAAAAGTAACCAAAAAAAAAAGATTTTTCATGAAAAATGTTGTCCTTTTGATGCTAGCTAACCATATATTGGAGTATGATATCAAAATCAAACCAAACCAATATCAAAACCTACAATGTCGATTTCCAACCGATATCGAAGCCGAAACTCACAACGTTACTGGCTTCAACGTTGGTTTGGCAACCATGGTAGTAAACTTTACTCACAGTGATGCTTACTTCTTCAAATTAAACTTTTCAAAGTCTCGTTCATTTCACCTATTCGAGTTGTGTTATAGTAAAAAACTTTCAAAAATAGTCAAATTTAATTTTTTTGCTACAGTAAAAAGTTATCACATAAAGTCACATCTCAACTTGAATTAAAAACTTAAATCAACAAACTAAATGGGCCTCAAGAAACTTCCCGGATATATTTTATATATAGTCCTTGTTTCATTTGTGTAAGTTCATGTATAGAATATTCTCCATATCGATCTTGAATATTTTACTGCACCGTCATATAGGGAAGTGTGCTTAAAAAATGCATTATTGGATTTGAAAAGAAAAAAGAAATGAATTATTGCATACATGGTCAAAATTTTTCTTAATAACATATAGCTCCGGTAGATGATTGTAGTGTTTTATTCGTTAAAGAATTTAGTACTGTGCCGTATTTTATTCACAAGAAAAGTCGAATCTGAAAGTAAAATACTCCATCATTCGTTTACAACTTTTGTAATTAAGTCTCCTTTTAAAATGCGTAATCATTATACAATAAAACTAAATCAAATATTTGAGAAGGTCAATTGGCTCAAATAATCGGAAGTAAATAACTAAATTAAGGAAGGTGTACTAGGTTTATCGGTCCAATTATACAAATCTTTAATATTAACTTTAATTTTCTCCCCTTGTTAAATTAATTCAAAATACGAATTTAATCGACAAATTTTAAAGAGTTGCTTTGACTTTGTCTTGTACTATCTTTCTTTATCAACCCAATTAATAAGTGTCAAGCATATATTTGGGTGGAATTTCCCTCAGCAATGAGTCTAATATAGAACTAAAAACCCATGCAAATGACGTTAAATAATTTATCATTTATATCATTTATAAGAGTTAGTTTCTGGTTTTCATTGCATTTTTTGTCATTTTTTCTCTCTCTTTTATTTAGAGAAAGTGGTGGACATAAGTGTGTGATTGGCGGTCGTTGTTCTGGTAGTCTTTGAAAAACGGACTACCAGTAGTCTTTTATTTTTCAACCGTTAGATCTGTATCAGAATCTAACTATTTTATATACTTTTTAATTTAATGTGATTTTGACCAGATACAAACGGATTACCTGAGAAACTCCAAAAGAAAAAAGTATTGTAGAAAAAAGAGTTGCTTTTATATTGTCCATGTGTGATCTTAGTAAACCATGCATGAAAACTAACCCCAACTTGGATTTTGTTATGTACTATATCAGGTACCTTCCACCTTATACTTCTTTTCTTCCCATAAAAGACGATGAAGACCACGTGCGTGATCCAGAAATAACTTCAAAAATTATGAGGAGTAAGAAAATGGGAAATAAATATATGGAGAATTACATATTCTCACAGCTTTCCTATCTGGCTATATTCATTATCCTTGTGTGCATAACTGAGAGAAGAAGGATCAAAGAAGATCCACTCAATTTCAGTGTTCTAAATATTGCTATTGAGGTCATCAGGTAATAATAAGATCCTTTTCTATATATATATATATATATAAGCTCCTTATGTTTTAGTTTGTGAGAATGTTTGCTCTTTAACTTATGAATAAAATATTAGTGTGAAAATATTATAAGCGATTAGGATTGTATTAATTAGCAATGAAATATATATAAAATAAATTGTTAAGAAAAGTCCAGGGTTAAAGTTGCTATGTATCGGTAAGTTCACGGTGTACAAGTGCAATTAACACTTGAATGTAATTTACTGAGGTGTCTTGTATGACATTTAATTTATTGATCTTAGTAAAAGAATTATAGTTTTATAATTAGTCCACGATTTTTTTAAATACACACATATAATGGGATCGATGTAAGAGAAATGGGAAATTAAGGTCGGTTTATACCTTTTTATTATTATTATTTCTTTTTTTTTTCCTTCATAACTATAGATATAGGTGTAGTG
>NW_010360709.1:5451-6772 GCF_000414095.1 Morus notabilis | reverse complement strand
ATATATATATATGGGATTATGGTCTTGCAGCGCATATGGAAACGTAGGTTTTACGACAGGATACAGTTGCAAACGACAAATAAACCCTTCAGACCATTGCCAAGACAAGTGGTACGGCTTTGCAGGAAGATGGAGTGATGAAGGCAAAATAATCCTAATAGTTGTCATGTTATTTGGAAGACTAAAGAAATTCAACATGAGTGGAGGGAAAGCATGGAAGCTTTTGTAATATATATATGTATGTATCATGTATGTATGTAAAAACTAGAAACCATTAATCCATATAATTTTCTTTCTTTTTTTTTTCTTGCTTTCTTTCTTTCTTTCTTTTCTTTTTTGTTTTGTTTTTTTTTTTTTGTTTTTGTCACGTGTAAAGTTTTTTATTTTGTACATAGGATAATGCCAAGAAGTCAGTTTCCACCATTCAATCTTATACATCTTTCGTTGAAGAAAATTTTCTAATATTGTGATTTTTTTTTTATTTCTTTCAAGTTTTTGGGTAAAGAGTACTGAGGCAATACTGTAACTGTTGGCTTTTCTAATTAATTAAACAACCAATTTGTTTAATTAAGTAATTCATGTTTTGTAATCACCCACCCATTATTGGCTTAATTTAGTGTTGCTCTAGATTTTGAAAAAATTACTTTTAACTGTGCTAAAAGAAAAAATAGCTGTTACAAAAAGCAGCTGAGTGTTTGGTAAACTATAATTATAATAGCTGTGCTGGTTTCAAAATCAATATAATAGCGTTTGGTAAATTATGAGATTAAATTACTGTAGATAATTAAAATTTACGACTATATTATATTATACTATAATATAATATATATATAATTACAATATAATATATATTTATTATTATATTTAATATAATAAAAACTATTATTATATAATAAATTATATAATTATAATATAGAATATAATAATATTATTAAAATAATAAACTGAAATAATTAAAAATTACGATTAGATTATATTATATTATACTATAAAATAATATAGAATTACAATATAATGTATATTTATTATTATATTTAATGTAATACAATAAAACTATTATTAAATAATATATTATATAATAATGATATAGAATATATTAATATTATTAAAATGATTAATATAATTACAATATTATAAAACATATTATAATATTACAAAAGAAATAATAATATTTCAATTATATTATAATTAAAAATTATAACTATATTATATTATATTATATTATATTATATTATTATTATAATATCATATTATATGATAAAATAATAATATTAGAGTTATTAATATAATTATGATATTATTTGTTACAATATTATTATTA
>NW_010360709.1:0-5346 GCF_000414095.1 Morus notabilis | reverse complement strand
TAATTAAAAATTATAACTATATTATGTTATATTATATTATATTATATTATTATTATAATATCATATTATATGATAAAATAATAATATTAGAGTTATTAATATAATTATGATATTATTTGTTACAATATTATTATTACATTACATTATATTATATTATATTACGAGCCTAAACTTTAAATTGAGAAGATTGTAAATTTTAATTTTAATTAGGGGTATTATAGGTATTATGAAATTTTTATAATTGTACTATGTTGATTATCGCACAATCTAAAAGTTAAAATTGTCTTTAGGCTTCTTTTGCTTGTGATTAAAAAAAAAAAAACTTGAGGTCGGTGAATGTGAAACTCTACATCTTATAGTATTGTCAAGTGTTGGATACCGCTATGCTATGGCTACAACTCGTTTGGAACAATGTTTTAGTGCCCTTCAAGAATAGCCTAAAACCATTTTGGTTGATTAATATGGGTAATAAAAATGATAATATCAAAACAATAATGCTTCATCTTATTTTGTCTTTTCCTTTTCGAAGATCGAGTTTGGAATATGCTCTCTGCCTATTTATAATGATCTAGTTGCAAGAAATTATTTAGGGTAATTAATTTATCTATTATGGTTAAAGAATTTATTTTAACCGTTTCTTTTGTAGTACTCGTAATGGAGAAGTGCATCAAGTAGGAGGCAAAGTGGGCTGGACTATTCCTCCAAATGCATCATTTTAGGCCAACTGGGCTTCTCAGCAAACTTTCAGAGTTGCTGATACTCTAGGTGAAGACTTTTCGAGCTTCAATTTTTTTTTTTTTTTTTTTCATTTGAAACTTTACATTTAGAAAACATAACTAAGAAAACCGAAAATAAAAGATATTTATTTAGTGTTATGACTACTTCAACTATATATATATATATATATATTGTTGGAGCAAAATTTAGTCCCACACCAAACCAATGATCTTAGATTAATAATTCGAATTAAACGAACTGATAATTTGAGAAAATTAGATAAACACTCAAAGAATACAAATAAGCTCAAAGAAAGAAACTAATACAAAATATCAGAATTTTAAGGCTTTGTATTAGAAATTTGAGTGTCTTTTCTCTCAAATTGAGAGAATTTATAGTACAATAGAAATAGAGAGTTTAATTCTCCCATTAATTCGAAAGTTTATTCTCTTTTTAATAACAATATAAAACTCTTCACCTCTTGAGTGTTACAACTGATAAATAATCAATATAGATTTAATATTGATCATTAAATGCATTTAATTGTTGACCGTTATACTACTTGATGTTGTCTTGTGACCCTCGAGCTTCCTCGTTAGTCTGAGTAGTAATGTTCAGACGCTCGGACACTCAGATGCTCAGACGCTTGTATGCTCGGACGCTTGGATACTCGGACGCTCGGATGCTCAGATGCTTGAAACTCAGACGCTTGGATAGTCGGGCATTCGGCCACTCAAATTCTCGGGTGCTCCAACGCCCGACCCATTAGTGTTCGGACTTTGTATAAGCAACGCAGCATAATGTCAGTCATAAATATATTATTAAAAAAATCCCATCCAATATATATAATGCCATAACATGTAGTTTTACAAAAAACAATTACATGAGGTGCAAAATGTTCAATTTACTACCTTAAAACCCCTTGAGATCACTTAGACTCAAAACATATATATTGGGTAACTCTTTTCGTAAAATTTCAACTTATCATACCATAGACACATCATTATTTCCGTAAAACTTCAGACATTCCATTGTATTCAATTTTAAGCTGATTAGAGATAAAAGCTGCAAACTCCACAACAACAACAATATTCTAATGATAACAACGACGACAACAATCATGTCATAATAATTATTATTATTTAAGAAAGATAAAAACTAAACAGAAACCACTAAGCTTTTATGCTTTAAAAAAAAAATAAAAAATAATAATAATAAAAAAAAAACCAGCCTATGTGATATTTTATTCTGTTAAGTGAGAAAAGTATTACTCTAAAAATGATAATATCCTTGTTCTGTAGCTCTCTATCTCTCTGTTTTTTTTTTTTTTTTTTTAAGTGGGATCCTTGTTTTGTTCCTTTTGTAGCTTTTAACTCTCAAGCAGATGATGGGGTGGCTATTGTCTTCAAGCAACAATTCATCCAATGCAAGTCCAGCTCCAAGCCCAAGCCCAAGCCTGAGCCCAAGTCCGTGTTCGATAGTAATATTACAACCACATAGTTGTACCTGAGAAAGGCAAACCTAATTTGTATTTCATTAGTACCTCGGCCAAACATTGCCTGAAGGGACAAAAATTAGCCATTCAAGTTGCTAGGCGCGTATAAATAATGTATTGCATGAAGTAGGGGCACTTTTGTTTTTCGATTTGAGTGTGCCATTCAGTTTGCATATTAGAGGTCATGTTAATCTTCTCTGTATAAGTATTTTTAAAATATTTATAAATGAACTCGGTAAATATGATTTTGCCTCATAATATGAACTTGGTAATTTTGCCTCTGGAAATGCCTCAATCAACAATTTGAGCATCATGTCAAACATTTTGTTAGTACATTTGTTCGTGACCTTCACATGCATCAATTTAACCAAGAATGT
This sequence comes from Morus notabilis, assembly GCF_000414095.1. Lineage (NCBI taxonomy): Eukaryota > Viridiplantae > Streptophyta > Magnoliopsida > Rosales > Moraceae > Morus > Morus notabilis. The sequence continues at coordinate 2,757 of NW_010360709.1, read as the reverse complement.
CAATGCCAAAAACAGTTGATCAAACTGTTCAAGATTTGTTGATCCTCTTAGAATTTCAGTCGATGCACCCATAAGATCTTCATCATCATTTTTCACTTGGACATAACTAAACCTGGCAATATTGTGCAATAGATCATAATAATCATTATTTAACTCAGCATTAGACATAACTTGTTAAGCTGCAGGAGGATCACTAACAGTTTCACCATGCAAAACCCAGGTCTCTCTTTTATAAATTTCTTGCATCCCTCTATCGATCAAATGAGCGTGAACTATTCTTGCCGGATACGAGTATACATTACCACAATCACGACATGGGCATCTAATATCCCCCTTTGCATTAGCTGAATTTTGAGCTCTTTGGATAAACTCCCGAACCCCAGTTATGTACTCCGAACACAATCGATTAGACAACGATGTCCAACTCTTATCTATAGACATTTTTGACCAACTAATAGAACATGAAAAATATTAGTCACTAAAAGTATTGCGAGTTATATGTAAATCAAACAAAAAAAACAAATTTAATTTCCGACGCTATATGGCATCACAAATTTAATTTCCAAAAACTTCCCGACACCTACATAGCGTCGCAAAATTAACTCCTAATTCTCAAAAAACTTCCCAATGCTATATAATGTAATTCCTAAAAAATTTTCGACGCCTGCAAAGAGTCAGAAAATTATATCACAAATTTCAAAAAACTTACCCAGGCTATATGGCGTTGCAAATTTGATTCCCAATACTTCCCGACGCCTACATAGCGTCGGAAAATTAACTCCCAATTCTCAAAAAAATTTCCGACACTATATGACATTGCAAACTTAATTCCTAATAACTTCTCGACGTTTATAGGCGTCAAGAAATTTCTAGTCAACAAAATCGGCGTGGTGAAAGACCAAATAAACTTACTAACGCTAACTTTTTAAAATAGCGTTAATAAGTGTGAATATTTCTTATGAGCGTCAAAAATTATTAGCATCAATAAATACATTTTTTCTTGTAGTGTTAGAAAAAAAGTTTTAGTAATCGATATCATCATTGACGGTCATTTTATCATGACATCTACAAAATAAATCACCGCTACTGAGATAAATGAGCAGTTTTTTTTTTAAATATATATATATATATATATATATATTCATGCTGCCTAAAAAAAGGAGAAATTTATTTATAAAATAATCGTCTATGATGCTTTTTCTCCTTCTTTTTTCTTTGAGAAAAATATGAATTTGAATTCACCAAGGCCGGAAAGGTTGGAGATGGCCAATAAGCCATTTAAAAGAATAAGTTAGCTAGGGATCCCAACTTTAAGTTATCCTAACTTAATTCTTTATATCAATTGATTCAACATGTGAGTAATTATAATTTTTATAGATGTCGATCGATTGATATTCAAAAATCATGAGTTATTATTCTTATATTATTAGGTGTCAAACATATCTTGTTAATTAATATTCGGAAGCTGCATCTATCAATAAAATATGACAATTCATCTATATTTGAGTTGGGCATTACGATATAGTATAAAAGTTTAAAATCCTTTACATCTTTGCTTAAATCTTGGCCTGCAAAGATACAAAAGACTAGCCAATCGGTGACTTACGTACATTTATATTAAAGAAAAGGAGGCAATTACCCTTTTAATAGTTTGGTCACAATATTAACCCATTGTCAAAAGGGGTAGAAATAGGATATATATATATATATATGTATGTATAGCTTTACTATCTACTAGCTAAATCAACCAAAATTGACTGCAGGTTATAACTTTGAAGGCCAAGCATGTGTTCCAAAGTCAATTTTTGGAGTAGCCTCCGAGAATACCCCAAGACAAGTTCTATAAAATATATGTTGTTTGTCTTTTCCTCTTGGGTGATCGGATTACGAATATACTCTATTCTATTATCTGTACCTATTTATAATGATATTGAGGATGAAATTTATTCAAGGCAAAAAGATCTTAAAGGATAATATGAATTTGAAACCTTGTTTTGTTGCACTAGTGATGGTCGCAATAATAGTACTACTAGGCTGTACGGTATAACTAATAGAGCAGACGTTCAAAAACTGCCCAAAATACGTAGAGTAGGAGATTGGCTTGGCTGGCATGTTCCTCCTGATAAGTCATTTTATGCAGACTGGTATTCTCAAAGAAAATTCAGAGTTAATGACGCTCTAGGTGATGAACTAATTTTCAAGGTTTTTTTTTTTTTTTATTTTTATTTTTTGTTTTTTTTGTTTTTTTGTTTTTTCTTTTGTGCAATTTATACTTCATGATGGTTTCCTGAAGCTTTTTGCCAGCCAACTCATGAGCTCGGACACCAAGCCGAAAAATCCATGTTTATGTTATTGTTGATTATTTTGCAGTTTATAAAATTTTAATATAAAATGTTCATGTTTTTAAGACGAATTTCAATACGTTGCATAAGTTTATGAAAATTTTCGTAAAATCTAGGAATATATTTTCATCATTGATTTTAGACCAGAGGAATATTTGACACTAATAGTTCCAAAAAAATTGGTATTTGCATGAGTTTCGTAAAGTATTTTGTCGATAGATTAGTCCTTAATAAATTATAATTTTTTTTAGCAGTTTTCATGATGAAATTTTAAAATTTAATTGAAGTAATTAGTGCTCATCACTTGATAACTTGAAAAATCACAAAAACAAGAGGTGCAAAATTTTCTCTTCACGAAATCGTATTGACATCAATAGTTGAGGGAACAACTCTAAAATCAAAAAAAAAAAAAAAA
>NW_010360708.1:307328-335250 GCF_000414095.1 Morus notabilis | reverse complement strand
TTTTTTTTTTTTTTAATTTACTGAAGCAAGGTTTGATTTTATTATTATAATATACGAATGTATTTAAAGTTTGCCAACTTGGCAAGATATATTATATATGAAATTTGGATAAGATTGATGGTTTTAAAGTCTTTCTTGTTTGTATTTTATAATAGTAAATTCAAAGAGTTTTGGTCAAAGATAATCTACCTTATCTCTATCCAAGCTGGTGTACGGTTGAAACAAGTTGTTATTGCACCCCAAAAAAAAAAGAAATATAACTAAAATTTCAAAATCCGTTTTTTCCTTTCTCCCTACAAATTAGAAAATTTTTTCCCCTATTCAACATCTTGTCAAGCAACTTTGATCGCATAATCTTTTCATTATCTTATCATTAATCAATCACAGAAATTACTCTCCTCTATTTCCTCTTCTTTTTTTTTTTTTTTTAATTTTCTCCCGGCCTTTATTTGTCAATTAAATTAAAAGATCCCTCCTATTAATTGGCTAGTCACGCAATATTCATTTCTTTCCTTGAAGGGAATTGGATTTGCAATTTGCATGATACATTTTAGGTTAAGTGGGACAATAATGCATGACTGCTGACTTTTGCAAGTAGACCTTCAAAGCAAGATTCCCAGAAGTCGGATTCACAGTTTTTTATTCATCAATTTTTTCCACAGGTCGTTTTCTTATATTTTCTAATCATTTTGTCGTCTATAGAGAAATTATTGTTATTATAATTATTATTGTTATTAGTATATAAAGCTTTTCAAACTTGATGACTATATGTCGGTTCAATTTGATTAAAAGTACATTAAAATATTAGACAGAGCTGTACTTAAAAAGTATCTTTGTATACCTATACTATAAAAGAATATTGTGTTACATAGATATAGGTAATATTCATATGTTTTCTATTCATTTTATAGATTATTATGCATTATATGGAGCTTTTTATAGTAGTAATTACGTATTTCTCTGCGTTAAATTTTAATTAAAATCACGTCAAAATAGAAGTACGCTGAATTTTAATTAAAATCACGTTAAAATGCCGAGAGGGTATCCATTTCTTAACTACCAGAAAAATTATGTATTATATTTATACACGCACATAACCAATTGATTAAATTTTCAAACAAAAGCCTTTGTTTTTTAGTCTGATCTCATCGAGTTTGACTCCTGCCTCCTTTTAAGACGTTGTGCACTTGTTACGCACACTGTTATTTTCTCTGCTCTTAATCATCATTATGTGCTAATGTTGTGACAGATTCTTTTAGAGAGAGAAACACAGAGAAAGAGAGAGATTGTTGAGAAATGGCAGGTGGAGGATTTGTGAGTGGAGCGCCATCTGACAGGGCTCATCTTTATGAGTATAGGATTACTGGGTATTTCATATTTTCTTGCATTGTTGCAGCTCTTGGAGGTTCTCTGTTTGGATATGATCTCGGTGTTTCAGGTCAGTTTTCATTGATTTTCTTCACTTTTAGCCTTTTATTTCATCTGGGTATTTTACGTTGATGAACATCATCAAATTCTTTGAACTGGGTTGAAAGATTAATTGTTTTCTGACAAAGATTACTAGTTTTCAGAATTTCTTCACTTTTCTTGAGAGCCTGGCCGTCTTTTATATCTATTATTGTTGGCTGTATCTTAATTTTATTTTAATTTTTTTTATAAAGCAATTATTTTGTTTATGACAACAATTATTGGAAAAAAGCAAAATATGTCCTTGTCGTATTATCAAAAGGTGTCTGTCAGTATAATCTGAGATTCCTTTTAGATATTTTTATTCGCTTTTAAATGGTTGTATAGGGCCTAAAATTACTGGCAGAAAAGTGATATTGCAATGGAATGAACAAAATTAGTCTGCTTTTCTTCAGTCTGCTTGGGAATTTTCTGATCTGGTTTTGGAGTAGATTGGAGATATTTGGCTTAATTTTATTCATGATATCTGTATTTCCCTGTGGTGCAGCTAAATTCTCCTTTTTCATTACACAGCAGATAATTTAAGATCTGGAATAGCTTGAATACAATAAAGTTTCATTGATTCCTCACCTAATAATAGACATATTGATAATGACTGCCAAAAAAATGGCCTTGAAAAGTAGAAATCATTTCATAGTTGGATAAAACAAATTTAACCATTCCAATAAGGACCAAATAGAAAAAGGTAAAAGTAACAATTTTAATATTTTTTTAGTGTATCACTTCTGCCTAAAAGTAACAATTTTACTATTTATGGTAAATTTAGGTGGGGTAACTTCCATGGATGATTTCTTGAAGGAATTCTTCCCCAAAGTGTATCGGAGGAAGCAGAAGCACCTCAAAGAGACTGATTACTGCAAATATGACAACCAGATTCTCACACTCTTTACGTCATCCTTGTACTTTGCTGGTCTTGTTTCCACATTTGCTGCTTCCTATGTTACCAGGAACAAAGGCAGGCGTGCCAGCATCATTGTTGGATCGATCTCCTTCTTTTTAGGCGCAATTCTAAATGCGTTTGCAGTTAACATTGCGATGCTGATCATGGGACGAATCTTTCTCGGCATTGGCATTGGATTTGGCAACCAAGTAAGCAGCCAATCATTTTCTTGCAACAATTTGAATTTCAGGCAGTTTTCTTTGTTCGCTAAACGCTTTCTTGTTCTAATTGTACAGGCAGTTCCTTTATACCTTTCAGAAATGGCTCCTGCGAAAATTCGAGGAGCAGTCAACCAGCTGTTTCAGTTGACAACCTGCCTAGGAATCCTAATAGCTAACTTGATAAACTACGGAACTGAAAAGATCCATCCATGGGGCTGGAGATTGTCTCTCGGTTTAGCCACGGTGCCAGCAACTCTCATGTTTATTGGGGGACTGTTCCTTCCCGAGACTCCAAACAGTCTCGTGGAGCAAGGCAGATTAGAAGAAGGAAAAGAAGTACTTAAGAAAGTTAGAGGCACCTCAAAAGTTGATGCAGAGTTTGCTGATCTCATCGACGCGAGTGAAGCAGCACGGGCTATAAAGCACCCTTTTAGGAATCTCTTACAAAGAAGAAACCGTCCTCAGCTCGTATTAGGGGCTCTGGGAATTCCCGCATTCCAACAGCTCACTGGCATGAACTCCATTCTCTTCTATGCTCCTGTCATATTCCAGAGCTTAGGTTTCGGTTCGGGGGCATCTCTGTATTCGTCTGTAATCACCAGTGGAGCCCTTGTGGCCGCCACATTTATTTCAATGGCTTTTGTTGACAAGTTTGGCAGAAGAGCTTTCTTCTTAGAAGCTGGTGCTGAAATGATTTGCTGCTTGGTAAATGCACTTCTTAAGTACTAATTTTTTCTCATCTGAGAAACTGCATTTCGTAATAATCACTTACCTTTTCCCCTTGCAGATTGTTGTGGCCGTAACGCTTGCTCTAAAATTTGGACAAGGAGAGACCCTACCAAAAGGAGTTGGCATTTTGCTTGTTATTGTGATTTGTCTATTTGTTTTGGCTTATGGAAGGTCATGGGGCCCTCTGGGGTGGCTGGTTCCCAGCGAGCTCTTCCCGTTGGAAACTAGATCAGCTGGACAGAGTGTTGTCGTCTGCGTTAACCTCTTCTTCACAGCTCTTATAGCTCAGTGTTTCCTAGTATCACTTTGCCATCTTCAATACGGGATTTTCCTGCTCTTTGCTGGCTTAATATTCATTATGAGCAGCTTCATCTTCTTCCTCTTGCCAGAAACAAAGCAAGTTCCTATTGAAGAGATTTATCTTCTGTGGCAAAACCATCCATTCTGGAAAAGATACGTAAACGATGGGGAGCAAGTTGATGGGAAGTCAGGATCAAGAGTTTAGTTTACCAAAGGAAAAAGAACATTGTCCAAAATTGATGTTTTATAACTTGTTTTCTAAATGCAATTTATGAATATTAAACAGAGAGCAGCTTACCACTTTTATGTCTACTTTCCCTCGACGAGCCACCAAATTTGATTTTCTGCATTTTCACACAGAAGCCAAGTAAGAAAGTACTGTATGGTTTTCACAAGATTTCTAGGATGTTTGTTTCAAAGGTTCGTCGCTACTTCTGAATCATGGTTCTATCAAACTTCCAAAATGATTCAGTTGGTGAAATGTTGTATGTCAAACTCCAAGTGAGCTATGATCATTGGTGTTTTCTCTCATTATCTTATTCGCAATTATCCGACTTATAAATTTGGCAGTTCGCATTTCTAAACGTTTCTATCTGATGACATTTTATTAACCTTTTTCATGACCTCTTTAGAGAACTAAGAAAGTCTGCAAGTGCAGCTGTTGTCTAAGCATCAGACCCCAAATCTCTTGGCTTGAGAATTACTGATTTATTTCCAAGACCAAGAAAGCCCCATCAATAAACAAAATTTAAGAAATAGTGAAATGAAGAGAAAGGAAACATAAAATAAGAGAATGAATGAATGTAAATAATAAGTACATTTCTGAAAATAGTATACATCATGCTAATAGCTTGGCTAGTTCATCTACTCTTAGGCTTCCCTGGGGTACAACAACATTATCTAGATTTTCACCAAAATCTTTTCTCCTACGAGCTTTAGAAGCCTTTTTCCCGCTTCCTTCTTTCACATATATTGTTCGTATCTCTTTCGGTGCGAAGTCCTCGGTATCTTGCTTCTCATTCTCCAGAACCTCAGAATTTTTAACCATTACTTTCTTAGGCAGCATTTTCCTAGGCCTACCCTTAAAAACAGGCCCGGGTGGAGCGGACTGAGAAAAGGCAACCGTCCTTTGATAAACAACATCCGAATCCAAATTGTCCTCATCTAAAATAATTGCAAGCCCACCCACAACGGCTTGCTGTAAGAGAGAGAGTACTCCCTCTGTACAAGGTGCATTTAACCTTGTTGGCTGGTTGACATCTTGCAGAACTTCTGAAGGAACTTGCTCCTTCTCATTTGCTAAAGAATCTGCCTCAAAAAGAGCTGACTTCATTTCAGCATTTCCGTCAGCGACTTTGGGTATGATGGTATCCAATCCCAACATCGCTGTTGATAGTCCGTCACATTCTATACTATCCGATCTGGTTCCATTGGAGCCAGAATTTTCGGAGGTAGTTCCATTATAAGAGGTATTACTTGTATCTCCTAACCTATCATCTACAGGGATTTGTACATCTGATATCTTTTCAGTTGCAAATGTCTTTATTTCGTTTGAAACATCACCGGTTGTAGAACACGGCTCAACATATTCCACAGAAGATGAATCCTCTCTTCCCTCTGTGCCAATAACTTCATGGCTTCTGTTCAATGTGCTTGTTGTACTGATCAGTTCAAGACTTGCATCATTAACTGAGCCAGTCGACATTGCAACTTCTTCTCCTTCCACAGATGGTGCAACAGAAGTTACAATCTGAACATCAGATTCCTTAGCTTCATCGCGATCCTTTACTAGTTTTGGAAGGGAAGACTTCCAATCACATCCTCTCCATATAAGTATGTGCTCAAATGCAAATGATAATAGCACACAAGGGACTAGATCCTGCATTTGGATTTCAGAGAATTTTCATACCTTATCACATTTTTATGCATAACATTAGCACATAAGAAACAATTACCAGCAAAATTAAATTTGCAGACCTTGAGTTTAGCACCTATTTTCCGGTAGTCACTCCCATTCATCCCCTGACAATTAATTCGTACTAGTTCACACTCTTCAAATGCTTCTCTGACATGTTTTACCAGGTTATGGTATACTCCATTTTTCCCTATGTCAAGAAGCAGTGACATCATAAGTTTTCTGTTACCGCCTTTAGAATCAAGATAAGTTTAAGATAGCAAATTATGAATGAACAGGGTACCTAGCTTGCATATTGGCATTAGTTTATGCCCCTTCTTGCGCATTTCCTTTGCTTCTTCAAGTGTCAGACCCTCAGGGACCCGTTTAACCAGCCTAGGATATACAGGTGTAACGGGTTTCCAAAGCATGAGAGGAAAGCGTGGCCGAGTTCTATAGTTATAGTTTCTTCCTCGGAAAAGAAATATGACACCCCCTTTACCATATATAATCTTTCCTCCAGTTCTTTCCTGTAAAATATTAAATATTAATAACAACGAACTATCAACATAAAAGCTACTAAATATGCAAACCCATTCGTGTTGCATTACAACAAATCTTTATCCAGTTCTTTCTCTTCCCACGATTAGTAAGTATTATAACGTTCCAACACCGGACAATACTAGAAAGATAAAAGAATTGGACAAGAAAGGCCCCAATAAATGAATTGAAATAAAGTAAACAACGTCAGAATAAGCAACGAAACACTAATAACTCTTTTAAGCAAAATGGTATTTTTGCCGAATATAACTAATCACGCATAAAAAGGAAATAGCGGCTTCAGATGAGTAATGGCAAAAGGAACCAACCTCTAACTGCTCTTTAACGTTGTCCATGTCGACTGTACACACTCCTTTGCATTTGATCTTACAAACTCTCCGCCGCTTCCAATGAGCATGTATATTATCCAACATGTTATGCGTCAAACCATCTCTACCTGATAAAAAAAAAAAAAAAAAAAAAATTTGAAAATGCCAAGAGACCAAAACCTTTATCATTAATTACAACCTAAACAAGAAAACAAATTTCCAAAATTCAAAGTTCAAACTAGTTATAATCCCATAACCTAAACAAGAACATAACTCAGACTACTTCTAATATAACCATTGAGCTTAGTTTTATTGCATTTAGGTTCTTCATTGCTCAAGAAACAACAATGATACATAAAACAATAACAAACCACGGATACCTTTGCTCTCACTTTTCTCGAAAACCAAACAAATTATTTTTTAATTCCAAGATATCAATTTTTGACTTCACATTCAAATATAAAATAATCAATAACTAATTCAACTTCATACCCATGTTCATTTGCCTCTTGGTTTTTCTACATCCTTCAATCAAATCCTTAATCTCCTCCTCCGTCAAGGGCTCCCCCAAAATCTCCTCTCTTGACATCACGTACTTCGGCCCCGAGCCCGGCAAGAACGGCCCCGGCGCCTGCACCGGCTTGACGCCCTTCTTATGCGGCGGCGAAAGCCGAAACGAATCGAACTCCTTCAGCTTCTTCTTGCTCGGCGGCAACGGCGCCCGCCCGGTCCACGGCCTCGGCATTGTCGTCGGCCCAAACGGCGCGTACGGCGCCTCCCGGAGCTTAACCGGCTGCGCCTTCGGCGTCTCCGTGTAGCTGTACTTAAACTCGAAGGGAGCTCCATCGATCACGTAGGAAACCCCGTCCTCACCCACGCGAACGTCGGCCTTCCGCTCTACATCGCGCTTATCCTTCGGAAGACCAGAGAGTTCCTTCACCGCGATTTTTCGGACCCGGCGCAAAGGGCGAAAAGCCGGATGAGAGCGCGAATCGAAGCTGGGGTTAGGGTTTTTGGAGTACTTAGATTTCTTACCGGGAATTGAGGGCCTGGAAGGGGAAGAAGGTGTGCCGATGGACTTGAAGAACTCGCCGGTGGCGGAGCCGGCGGTGGAGGGACTGGCGGAGTCGGGGATGTCGGAAATTCTGGTGGCGGAATCGAAGCGGCGCTGTCGGCGGATGTCGTCCTCGATTTGCTGTAAGGTTCGGCGGCGCTCGTTGAACTTTTCAGCGTTGGCGTTGTTCCAGCGGGAGAAGCGGAGCTCGGTCGGAAGGCGGTGGTACTGGGGCGGAGAGGGGTTCAGGTGTGGCGCGAAAATGGGGAATGGAATGGGTAGTTTTAGCGCCATTTTTGGGAATTGAAGGAACTGAGAGAGAGAAGCTCAGGGGAGAGGCATTTGGAGAGGAGAGTTGCTGTTTGGGTGCGTAGGGCAACGCAACGCGGGTGAAACGACGTCGGAGCGGATAAGGGAGAGCAGAGAGCTTTGCGTGTTTTCCGATGGGAGTTTTGAGATTTTATGGAGGGGTTTTTGTGGTCGATGGTTCGGTGTCATCGGCGTGGGCTTTTTGCCATTAGCACAACTAAAGACATTTTTTGGTTTTTTTTTTTTATTTTTAAATTAACCAGTTAATTTGACTATATATTCTGCGAGGTGGTTATTTGATTTTATTACTTTATTTCATTTCGTTTGGTTTATATCTCTATGAAGTCGTAAGAAGTCTATTTTATTCTTTATTTATATCTGAATTCTTAACTCTCTAGTTTATTAAACTAGAATTAATCAATTAATCACTAATTGACCGTACTCTTTGTCTGAGATAAATGTCTTTTTACTTATTGTAAGTGATTTGTTTCAAACTTTAGGGTCCATTTAATTGGAGAAATGGAGAGTAGAAAGAAATAAGAAAGTTGAAGGGACGGATTGTAGTGTTGATAATCATTTTTGCATAAGGTCCATACAAGGGTTCAAATTCAATAATTCTATCACATGACAGGGCTCGTTTCGTGGACCCAAGCCACGCTTGGGAAACTCAGGTGGGCCATGGATAATTGAATGGGCCGATTTGTTTCTTAGTCTGATTCAATTTTAAGTCTCGCTTAGGGGTTTTAAAATAATCGGGCAAAGGAATAAGTCAGCGATGGAGAACTTAACCTTATAAGTCATTTACCTCGTCCTTTAGGGGTCCCAAAAGTCCTTTCCTTTGCCTTTGGAGACTCAAATGCCCGGAATTTAAGTTATAATCCCTTCCCCTCCAGCGTGAGCCAATGAGCATTTTTACTCCGGAGCCAGCTAAAGTTCGTCTTTGTGCCAGTTTCGAAGACGTAAATGTGGACTCCACCATGGAGATACTTCCCATACTCTAAGAGACTCCTCTATGACCGAAGATACCTCTCATGCTCTGAGAGGCACTTCTGTGTTTTGAAGGTTATTTCTGTGCTCCATGGAGGTTGAATGTGTCAGGTGCTCCAGCGATAGTTGTTTAGCAAAAAATGGAAGGCGGCGCTCTGGAGCTAGCCTAACGTGCGTTCATACCTCCAAGAATATAAGCGTCCACAGAGCACCAGACTTAGTCAAACACTTCATGACCTCCATACCTGGGGAAGGTCCAATGTCAACGAGAATTCTGGACTTGGTCTCTAAATACGCCCATTTTTTACCAATTTGTTTGTCAAAGAGGAAAGCCACCTGATGCAGGCTTTCCGGAGAGAAATTGTTCGTACAAGCCTCTGGCAATGCATGATTATACAGCTCAGAAGCTACCGCTAAAATCTCCCAATCTCCTCCTATAAATACCCCTTTTCACCAGCACTTCATAACAAGACTCATATCATTCATATACTTAACCACCTGAGAAGGTTTCTACCTTAGCCAAAACTCTAAGTGATTCTCTTTTGAGAGTTCAAGTCTTTTGTGCTAAAGACTCATGTTCTTCAAGCTTGTGCTCTTCAGGCTCGAAGATCTTCGAATGAGTTCTGAAACTATGCTTAAATCTTGAGTGTTCATCATCAAAAAGTCTCAAAACACTTTATTTGATCCATCCAAACTCATCTACAAGCTACATTCGAATTTCTTGAGGTTTCTCCGGGAGTTCAAAAATTCGTCTCTGTGGCTGGATTCTGCCGCTCCGAAGCACACTTCTAGAAAGTCGTAAAACTTGATCTGCTGACATCTTCTCTCAGAGCAACCTGTGTTCCTCTGAAGTAAGTTTGCCTCCTCTATTGGAAGTCTGTAAAACTTGCTCACAGAGCGACCTGTGTTCCTCCAAAGTGAGAATTCACTAGCTCTTCCAAATAGCCTTATCCATACCAATCGAATCATACATCCGCTCTGGAGGCAACCTGCACTTTGGAGCACTTCTCTAAATAAGCCTTATCCACACTCTTTGAGTCAAATCTTTATCACTGTTCGGTTACTCCTCCCACCATACATCGTCCACGCGATCTCCATGACTGTATCTGAAGTCTTCCCATGTGCGTAAGTTGGTGACTTGGTAAGGTGGCGACAAAGTGGGCCCTAGGATCTATTTTCTTTGGCTTACTTTAGGCCTAACTGATCCCCTCTTCTTCGTTGGAGGTCATACCGTATAAGCTCTTTTGTGGACGCCGCATATTTCATCCGTGTCAGCATCGACACCACTGAATCTAATACTTGCACGTGTATACCTTGTACATGTCGTACCCATCAAATCTACCGGGCCCCAGTAGGAAAGATGTAGAGAATTATAAATCCTTTATGTTGTTTGGTATGATGAAGGAAGAGTTGAAAGAATAAATTATAGTTATTTAAAAGATTATTTCTAATATTTAACTTGATGGATTGCTTGAATCATTTTATTAATGGAATGATCTAATTTGGTGAGTCATAAGGGAGAACACATTGCTCCTCCTCTCCTCTCCCTCCTCATCTCCCTCCAACCAAACAAGTGTTAACTCTCTCTCTCTACCCCTCTCCATCCTTCTATCTTTCCCTTCAACTAAACATTTAGAATTGAATGACACTATCATAAAAGTGATATTTTCCTAATTTACCCTAATTTAAGGAACATTAGCACCACTTAGTAGTTAAAGCCAAGTTAATTACGAAATTGGGGAAATCTATAAAAAAAATTTAAATTTACTGCTTTTAAAATCTAGACGATGCATATTAATGAAACAACCAATACAAATGCATTTGTAGATGATAAAAAAAAATAAGGCAAGGTCTTGTGTCCAGCAAACGGACTCATCAGGCACTAATGTGGAGTTAAAAAGCTGTGCAATTGAGTTCTATGCTACTAGTAGGTCTTCAGCTCCTAGGGACACATGTCAGTAAGGGGTGAGCATGGAGAGCTAATTCCTTTTTATATCTGGTTAATATTATAATGTTGATGGGGACGTAATGGTAAATTTGCCCTAATATTTTAAGATGCATCGAATTAAATAATTAAAGAGGGAGAATGCTGCTGCGACAATGTGCGGTCTGTTCATTTCACTGATTTAAGTTTTATTACAGTAAAAAAATTTTAAAATTAATCACATTTAATTTTTTTATTACAATAAAAATCTCTCATATAAAATTACATCTCAATTTGAATTAAAAATTTAAATGAGTGATATGAACGGTATCATTGTTGATGTCCAAATGTAGCTTTTTTCGATCCCAGTGTATATACTACGCAGATAGTTTGTGACATGATCATGGATTTTTATTTTCGATACTCTAAAAAGTCAAATTTAGTACACACATCGTTTAAATACATGTTAAAACAATATACAATCCTAATCACACACTAATACTGTTATAAATATTTTTTTTAAAAAAAACTTAGACGTTATCCAAAATTAATAAAAACTCACTAATACGTTATCCAAAATTGATTCTTGAACAAATTTGAGTAGTACTAGTGAGAACTACTGGGTGCGTTTGAAATTGATTCCAAAACGTTTTTATTTTTTGTATGAAAATGAAAATAAAAACGTTTTTATTTTCATTTTGAAATTATTTCTGAAAATGCGTTTGGTAATTTTATTCTGAGATTATTTTTAATTTTAAAAAAATTAAAATTGTGTTTGGTAGTTTAATTTTTAAAAACAATCATTTCTGAAAATGGGGGGGGTGCTGACACCGGCTGGATGAGCGACGGTGGGCGTTCTCCGGCGTCTTCTTCGGCTGGAGAAGAGAGAGAAGAAAAAAAAAACTGAAATCCGTTTTCAGAAAACGAAAACGTGAAAATGAGAACGTATTTTTTTCGTTTTCAGTTTTTCACAAAAAGACAAAAACGTTTTTGTTTTTGTTTTCTAACACAAACTTTGCCAAACGCGTTTTTCATTTCTGTTTTCAATTTTTTATTTCAAAAAATGTGAAAAATGAAAACAAAAACGGTAATAAACAGGCCAACTATTTTGTACCTTACAATCTAACACTTTTATTATATTAGTGTCTTTGTTGTCGAGAATTTTTATTGGGAACACGTTATCTGAGAAAATATCATTCCATAATTTGGATCCGTTTTGGAACCAAAAAAAAAAGTCCTTTTGTTGATCTTTTTTGTTTAAAAATAAATTAAGAACACATTTTTTTAATAAAAAAAAGAGAATTCCAAAAGGAAAAAAATAATAGTTTGGTTGGTATTTAAAAAATAAACAAAAATTATATTAAATTCAGCTTTTAGATTTCCTAATTGCGTGTGGGCGCTCAATTTGAAAAAAAAAAAGATAAAAGAAATAAAAAATGAGTATTAAAAAGATTTTTTTTATTTTGACAATATTAACGTTTAGAAATGACCCGAAAAAGACGTCTGACTAAAGAAAGTTCTAAAACAGAAAACTACAAAAAGAATGCTAAATAAAAATAAAAAATAAAAAAATAAAGAAAAAATGAGTAATAAAAAGAGCCAAAGGCTCTCTTCTCACATGTCGTTACGTGGCAACATGAGAGAAGAGAACATTGGCTCCTTTATGTACAGAGAGATACTCACATAGTTGTAGATTTTGGTGTCTTATAACCCGTTTAGTTCGTTGATTTGAGTTTTTAATTTGAGTTGAAATGTGATTTTATATGAGAACTTTTTACTGTAACAATAAAATTAGATGTGATTGTTTATGAGAGCTTTTTACTGTAGTAAAACTCAAATTCTAAATCGAAATAGCGAAATAACGGAGCCTTTGTCTTTACAATTGCAGGTCTTCGTTTTTGTTTTCATTCTTGGTTACAGTGGTGTTCACGGTTAACGGTTTTTTTTTTTTTTTTTTTTTTATAAAAAAAAACCACTAATTAAATTAAAAATAATTTTTTCTTTTAGACGGTTTGATAACTTTGACAAAAGCCAAATTAAACTAAATGTTTGGTAGAGAGATTCATTTTCTGATTCGAATCATGATTCATGATTTTCTACAGTATTTTTTCTCACAAAAAATTCACATAAATCGAAAATAGTTCGAATCACATGGTTTGAATCCTCAAACCAAACGTCCTCCACTCATAAGCGGTTTGCGCAGTTTGAGGTTAAAACTAAAATAATTTTTTATAATTCACAAATATTATAAAATAGTTAATCCATAAAAATAAGATAAGATTCAAATTTATAATATAACTCAAAAATATAAATGTCTAAAAATTCACTATTTAAAGTTTTAATATAAACCAACAAAAATATGATAGGGTGTATTTTATAAGTGGAACTTTTATTATGATTAATAAAAACCAAAATAGATAAAAAAAATATTAAAAAAAACAAAAAAAAAACATATGTATACCTTTGGGTGGATTATTGAGCTGTTTAGGAGGTTTTAGGATTTCATATCACAAACCAAACCACACAAAAAACATATATTAAAAGACCGACTAATATGTCAAATAATTAAAAAAATAATTAACGATTTGTTTCAGTTTAATTTGAATTGAGCAGTTTTTTTTTAACACCTCTACTTGGTTATTTTGTGAAGCTTAATTTTCTAAGAGGAAAGAACAAAGAAATAAAGAAGCAAATGGAACAACAAACACAACTCAATTTTTATCAAAAAAGAATAAAACACACACACTCACAACTCACTTGAAAATTGACTTACAATCAGATAGGTCTTACCACATATGTAAGATGTACTGATTAAATTATAAGTTTAGATTGTCGTCTAAATTGTGTGTTTCACTAATAAGGTGGATAAATTATTTGTCTTGGTGCTGGGTATTGTCTTAACATATATGTTCCAATTTTTGGCAACCACGATCTGACCCACAAAGGCTGAGAATGACTGATGAGGAGGTTATTTACCGACAAATCAAGTATTTTTGAGTTTAAATATTTGTGAGTCTATAATCATTTTTGTTAGTTTGGCCTCCTCACATGCATGAACTATATTTTTAGGAAAAAAATCGTCACTAGATTTTTTATTTCAGCTTTTTATTAATTTTTATAGACATATTGATAAGTGCCGCACACGTGAGAAGTCCAATTTTTTTTTTTTAATTTCATTAAACTCTTAACTAACCTAAAATAGATTTCCAAATACGATTTCCATTTTTTTCATATTTATTTACACTTAATGTTGCGCCTTAACTTAAACCAAGTGATAAATGTACAATTCCATTCAAAAAACAACATGAACAACATGTTTCAAAGTTGAGGGGGAGAATCTGGAGATGTATCATAGTTCAAGGGAGGAAGAAAGCGGAACACATACATTTTAAAATTTAAGGGCTATGTTGACACAAGCGAAATAATTTGAAAGAACTTTATAGAAGTTATCATCCAAAATATTAGCGAAAAATGACGGAATGGGAAAAGTTAGAGATGTAACATAATTTAGGGGTACAATATGTACATTTTGAAATTAAAAAACATGTTCACACAAGTGACAATATTTATATGATTTCTTAAAAAAGTGTAATTATACCCAAAGTTTGATCATTTTTAAGTACTCTTATTTAAATAGCAAATATTTATAAAATCAAAAAGCAACTATACTACTATATAAATTCATAAATTTTGACCTCTAAACATAAATATTATAACTAAGCTCCATTACAAGCTCAATTCATTTTGGAAAAAAAAAAAAAAAAAAAAAAGAACTAGAGAAGAGTATGCCAGCGACTATTGCAACAAGTGTGGATATAAACGTCAGGCTATCTATTCTCTTAAAACAAACTAGATCCCTTTTCAATTATTTCTTCTTCTAGCAATTTACTAGCTTAAGAATCTGTTTAGTTCACTGATTTAAGTTAAGATGTGACTTTATATGAAAATTTTTTATTATAATAAAAAAATTAAATATGATTATTTTTAAAAAAATGTTACTATAATAAAACTTAAATTTTAAACTCAAATTAATAAAATAAACAGAATGTAAATAATCAGATCACGTTCTTTAAATTATAGCTGCCCTTCAATGCTTATTAATTGTTAATAAATGATCTGACTGCTTATATTTACAGCCGGATCAGTAGACACATTTTTATAGGTGCTTGATTAAAGACCATTTCAAAAAATAATTGTATTCCGAATTATAAAATAAAAATTAATTCGTCCTACTCTATAGTTCCATTTTACCAGTGGCTTCCTTGTAATATAGTCAAATAGAAAGGGCATATGAGGAATACAGCAATGACGACTTTTGCACAAGTGAATCTGTGAATTCATCTTGTCTGTCACTGGAACAGTGGAACTGGAGCTAACACTTTCCTATGTCTTCTCACCACCCTATACTTGTTAGAGTGATTCTAACACAAGATTTATATTTGAACAAACTCAAATTAAGAACACAAAAATTTTATCAAGGTTCGGATAAAAAAAATTATCATACGTTCTCGATCCAATCTTAAAAACAATTATAAAGACAAACCTCAGTGTTTCCCAAAAAGAATACTCAGTAGGTAAATCTCAACATACTCAGCTCTCGTTTTGTTTTACCGATTCGAATTTTTAATTTTAAATTTCTACAGTAAAAAGCTCTAAAAAAATATCACATTTAACTTTTTTTGCTACAGTAAAAAGCTATCAGAAAATGTCACATCTCAGTTCGAATTGAAAACTCGAATCCGTAAAGTAAACGATGTCTCAGATTCTCTCAATCCTCAGAACACCGAAAATTCTCCTCAATCTCTCTTGAGAATAAATTGTTTCTCTCACTACAATCTTTTAGTATTCGTTTAGTTGGTATATTCGTATCATGATTCGAATTATAATTCGTGATTCACTATAATATTTTTTCACACAAAAAAACACGTAAAACGAGAATAATTCTGAATTATAATTTTGAATCATAATTCTGAATTATAATTCTAAATTCATAAACTAAACGTCCGCTTAGTCTCTCTCTAACTCTGTAATTTTTAAGAAGATAATCCCGTTCATTTCACCGATTTGAGTTTAAAATTCAAATTTTAATACAGTAAAAAGTTTTCTCACATCTAAAATCGGTGCACCAATTAATCTTGGCCATATGTCTTTGTTGCAATATGATGACTCAGCAAGTAAAACTTTGCGTTTTACTCTATGTGGTTGAGAACTTCAACAAAACTACTTGTCGTTTATGCCTTGAGGGTGTTGTTTCTTATTCAATGTGATGTTTATACCTGGATGGAATTACTTCAACAATACTCACTAACCTTTTGGGTATGTCTGAGCTCGTCACTTTCTTTTGGTTCCCCTTATTGTCAATGGAGAATATTTCCGGTATTTTTTCTCCTCTTTAAACGGAATTGTAGACCGTGTAAGTTCAAATCTCTTTTTTCCCTTCTGGGGTTGATCTAGTTTTGTTGCATATTCTGGTTTCAATAATATAGTTCTAATAGTTGTCTGTGTGTTTTTAGAAGGGAAATACAGCAACATTTGTGGGTCATTATTGAAATCTCTAGTCGAGTGCTACAAATATTATGATTATGGATATCACTGCTCTAGCCCAGATGTTATTTCGTGTTGAATTTCGGAGACTTCTGTTAATTATTGGTACATTAGTTGCTACTATAATTGTTTCTCAGTGCTTTGCTTTAACTTTTCCATATGGGAAAACGTTTTACTTTCTATCTGCTAGTAAGGATTCAACTACTATGATGATTGCCAATGCTGGTAGTTCAAATAATTCAAAACAAAGTAATAAAGTTTTCGGTGTTCAAGTGGTGGCTAATTCTTCCGATGCTTTGAATTCGGAAGGTGAAATCGGATATGAAAATGAAATAGTGGATGATGAGGACACTGAGTATGAATTAGCACCAGAAGTTGACAACAATTCAAACAAGAAGTTTGTGTTAAAGAAGGGTATTATAGACCTCGATGTTAGATTTGAAATCGAATCTGATATAGTTAGAGGAAATGTTTCTACTCTGGGCAATAGAATGGATGAGAAATATGAGAAAGACACCTCCTTTACAACAAATCCAAGAACAAATTCTAGCGAAGATAGGAAACGAGTTGGTAGTGTGTCAGGAATCTTTGTAGAGGGCATAAGAAACTTGAGTGTAGGCGGTTTGGAGAAAAATGTCGAGCAAACTATGAAAACACAACCCAAGGAGGGGAAGACCGAGTTGGTAATACCGAATTCTGAGGACTCAACAATAGCCAGTACGCTCATGCCAAAGAGGTGGGACAAGAAACCAACAACAATATCTCAAATGAACACGCTGCTGCTTCGGAGCCCTCTTTCTACTCATTCGACGGTACGGATACAAGTTTTGAGGTTTGAATGTGAATGATAGAGCATGACCAAAACTGTTATAGTTTCTCACTTGATAATTTTATTGGCAGTAGAGGCCTAGATGGTCTTCTGTTCGTGACCGTGAACTCCTATCTGCTAAGCTGGAGATTGAGAATGCTCCTATAATAAGAAACAGTCCAGAGCTTAGTGCTTTTGTTTTCCGAAACGTTTCCAAATTTAAAAGGTAAGAAGGATCAGCGTCTGCTAGTATATAACTGTCAGTTAGTAGATTTTTTGGAAGATTGTTTTGTCAAGAGCTAAAAGTTTGACTGCCGAAGAAAATTCTAGCATATGAGTATTGTACTTGCTTTGTATAACAACCTTTGATCTGCTGTAATGCTTTTGAATTTTGATTATACCTTGTATTTCTTCCTCTGATTATAGTGAATTTATGCAGTGGCAAGTGAACGTAGACCACTATAAATCTTGTACATGTGCGTTATTTTATTTTCGTGATTCTACTCGTTTTCTCATTGCTCTCCATTTTCTAATTGCTCTCACGTAGTAGGAATTAGGGCTTTCAATTCCTAATGTTTTCCTGTTATATGGGTTATAGTGATATTAACTCACTGACAAGAATGTCTTGGCTTTGGCAGCTACTTCATCCTCACCTGCATATGAGCTAGAGATATACCATTTTGTTCTTGTTGGATAATCGTTTCTAGTCTTCTTTTCGGGAACTTGTTCCTGACATTCATTCATTAAGCTAAAGCTACTGCATATGATATTGCAGGAGTTATGAATTGATGGAACGGATGCTCAAAGTTTATATCTACAGGGAAGGAGAAAAGCCTGTATTCCATCAGCCTTACATGAGGGGAATTTATGCCTCAGAAGGTTGGTTTATGAAACTGATGGAGGCAAATAAAAAATTTGTCGTCCGGGATCCTAGGAAGGCTCATTTATTCTATTTGCCCTTCAGCTCAAAACTGCTGAGGACAACATTTGAAAATTCCAAGGGAAAGAAGGACTTTGAGAAATATCTAAAGAGCTATGTGGGATTGATCTCTAGAAAATATCGTTTTTGGAACAGAACAGAAGGAGCAGATCACTTTCTTGTTGCTTGTCACGACTGGGTAATGCTTCCCTCGCACCATTCAACTCTCACAAAAATTTCAACAAATTTGAATTTCTATTTAAACTCTGTTCAAACCTATGAACCAAACGGGTGACTAGTTTGCATATCTTGTGAAAATAAGGAGGCCAAACTAATGTGTATATTTGTGTATATTTCAGGCCTCCTTCATTACAAGGACGAGTATGAAGAATTGCATACGGGCTCTTTGCAATGCCAATGTTGGTAGAGGCTTTGTAATTGGCAAGGACACTAGTCTACCTGTTACTTATGTGCGCTCATCAGAAGACCCTCTGAAAGACGTTGGAGGGAAACCTGCTTCGGAAAGATCTATCTTGGCCTTCTTTGCAGGGGGAATGCACGGCTATCTCCGACCAATTCTGCTGCACTACTGGGAGAACAAAGAGTCAGACATGAAAATCTTTGGCCCGATGCCCCGTGATATCGAAGGCAAAAGGACGTACAGGGAGTACATGAAGAGCAGCAAGTATTGCATATGTGCCAAAGGTTATGAGGTTCACACCCCTAGAGTTGTTGAGGCCATCTTTTACGAGTGTGTGCCGGTCATTATATCAGATAACTATGTGCCTCCTCTCTTTGAGGTGCTCAACTGGGAGGCATTTTCGGTCTTTGTTCAAGAGAAAGATATTCATAATTTGAGGAATATTCTGCTCTCAATACCTAAGGAGAAGTATGAGGGATTGCAGTTAGGAGTTAGGATGGTCCAAAAGCATTTCTTTTGGCACAAAGAGCCTGTGAAATATGACTTATTTCACATGATACTTCACTCAGTTTGGAACAACAAACTTCTTCAAGTGAAAACTTAATGAAGACGCTAGAGCTTGAGGTTCTTTCAATGGAAAATACGACATGCGATTGCGAGCTGCGCAGCTGGTGTAAAAATCCGAAAGCATAGGGGTCAAACCAATTCTGCTGATGTTTCAATGCCATTTGTAATTGAAACAAAGCCGGGTTCTGAATGCACTTCTGGTTGGCGCTGTATTTCAACATTTTGGCATGCACGTAAATGGTGTGAGCCAAGAAGGGTATTGATCCTACTGAACCTAGGACTTTGCTCTTTGGTCATTTTTGCATGAGTCATAAAATGGGTGAACTATAAGATATGCACCAGAAAAACAATGGCATTGTAGCTTTCTACCCAAGAAAAGAAAAAAAAATGGTGTGAAATCCAGATTTGGAAATTGATTTAGCTAGTAGTTTTTCCCATAAAAGTGATGGACTCATAATCCCTACAAGAGAACTTGCTTCTCTGAAGACTCATCCATGATTCATGATATTTTTTAGTTGTTTCATCCTCAAATTTTTATTTTTATTTTATTTTCACCCTCAACATGGTTAATTATAACGGCTCAAACATCGTCCAAAAAAAAAAAAAAAAAAAGAGCTCAAATATTGGATCGTTTTGTCATTTTCTTTCATTCCAGCTGATGTTTTGTAATTTTATATTTATTTGGATAGTTCTTGTTACAATAATTTACTTATAATTATTGCGGTCTCCTCCCGGGGTCGTATAGATATACAAATCATATAAATACTTCATATTGGTGGGGATGTTTCGTAAAAGAAGTTATTTATTTTATTTAGTAAAAGTGGTTATGTTAGCTAATATCTTACAAAAAAGATGCAGCTGGATAGTTGACGGGTTACCCTTTTTTTAAGGTAATAATTATGGGACCCTTTGTAAATGTATATTTAATCCGATATCTTAATTGACATCTTAGACCTAAAAATCTTTGGCTAAATAAAGTTATTGAGAGCAAGACAAGAAAAGGGTAGGCTAGACTTTTGGAATTTGGAGATAGCCACTTGCTAGTATTTATTTATTTATTATTTATTTTTTATTTTTGGAAACTAAGTACTTCGCTAAAATTCAAAAGCATACTTAAAAATTATGCAATGCCCATAAGCTATTAAAAACAAAAGATCGTGCCTACAAAAATAGTTGAAATATTATATCTTGAACCCCCAACCAAAGCTTCTGGATTTATTTTCGTAAGTGAAAGAAAACAGAGGAAATAGAAAATAGAAAAAAAAAAAAAAAAAAAAGTCAAATGAAATGTTAATTGTTGAATGCCAAAGGGTACGTTTTTCCCTGGGACACAATTCTTTCTAAATTCTGTTTCTTTTCCTATTTAAAATTCTAGTAATCCTCTATCTTTTTCAAAAACAAAAAACAAAAAAACAGAACAAAATTTTTTTGTTAATCTTCTCTCTTAAGGAAAAAAATTCAGACATTGTTTGATTATTCCTTTTGGGTTTTTCAGAAAAGATGTAAAGGACAATGAAATGGGGAGCAGAGGCACTCACGTAAATTGATAAATCCCAAAGTTTTTTTTTTCTTTTTATGATCAAACTAATTGTTGTTTTTGAAAATTTATTAAGTGTCCATTTGGAAGATGGGTTTAAAATGGGGCTCTGAATTAGAGTTTAAAAAACATTGTAGCAGTTTAATTTAAACTTGTTATAAGAGAAAATACTGTTTGAATAAAAATTATGGCGGTTTTAACTTATAAAACAGAATAATATAGTAAATAGTAGATTTATAAAATTAAATTAAGTAAATAATATATTTAAAATTAAAACTAA
Source organism: Morus notabilis (assembly GCF_000414095.1). Taxonomy (NCBI): domain Eukaryota; kingdom Viridiplantae; phylum Streptophyta; class Magnoliopsida; order Rosales; family Moraceae; genus Morus; species Morus notabilis. The sequence goes on along the minus strand of NW_010360708.1, from coordinate 314,540 downwards.
ATTAAGTAAATAACATATTTTAAAGTTATTTAAAGTAAATAACATTTTATCGCGTAAATATTTCATTCACGACTAGTAAAGAGATTTTTTCTTTCATGTAAATTTCTTTTTACGACTAATAAAAAGATTTTTCTACGTAAATAAAGACTTTTACCATGTAGATTAATTTTTACTAATCGTAAATGAAATATTTATTAAATAAAATGCTATTTACTTTAAATAATTTTAAAATTTATTATTTACTTATTTAGTTTTAAAAATCTGCTATTTATCTTTTAAAAAAATATGTTGTTTAAATTTAGCCTCTAGTTAAAGTGTCGGGAGAAAAAGAGTTTAAAAGAGGATTATTTTCATAAATGTCCCCTAAAGTATGTACTATGTTTCAAAGTGCCCATTGATATTTTAAAATGGTTTAAAATACCCCCGATCTATAGAATATGATTCAAAATACCCTCTCCATGTAATTCTGTCTATATTTATAACAGATTTTGGTGATGTGGCAGGAAATAAATATTAGTTAAAGCCATTATATTCTAACTAAATATCAAACTGATTAAATGTTAAAAAATAACAATAAAAAATTTATTTAAAAAAAGTCTATCGTTTTCTCTCACCCATTCCCCTCTAGTTTCTTCCTCTTCTGCCTCTCACCGAACCTGTTACAGAAACTCACCCTCTAGAGGCCGTTGTTGTCAGTAACGCACTCAAATTTGGCTCAACATAACTCTGGTGACAAGGGGCTCGTGGACTTAGGGGCTTGTGGGGTAGGCCAAATCACGGGAAGGTAGTTCATGACGGGGCCATAGAGGACGCCGAGGAGGATTTGCGATTTGTAGGGTGCAATTGGAATTGGTTTTAAAATGATTTTGTTTTAAATAAAAAGTAAAAATGAGATTGTTTTGAGAATCATTCTATAACTGATTCTGAAATTGCATTTAGTTGGTTTTTTAAGAGATTATTTTGAGTATAATAAAAAAGTGAAATTGTGTTTATTAATTAATATATTATAATATTATTGATAAGTATTAAAAAATAAAAACAGAAAAATAAAAATAACCTTAAACTGTTTTCTAATTCCTTTACAAAAATTATTTACATTGTTTTCGTTTTTAAAATATTTACTAAACAAATATCGTTGTATTTTCATTTTTATTTTTTGCTTATCAAAATCCGTAAAAATTATTTTTAAAAACGGTTCCAAATACACACGTAATTGCTGCCTGCCTCGAGCAGTGGCGGAGCCTTGTGTTTTAAGGACTCCGAGAAGGATTTTAAGGAGATCCAATTTCATCGATGCGAACACCTTCGATGGCATCACTAGCACCATTTCAGCAGCTAAGCCCATGTCCAAAATCTACCAAAAAAGAAGAGAATCTTGTGGTCCTCGTGGTTCATGAGAGAGAGAGAGAGAGCTTTTATGTTGAGCAAGAGCATTCTTTGCAATCGGAAAGAAAAGAAAGAGGAAACGTCCCGTTTGGTTAGAAGATTCGTTCTCTGATTCGAATTATAATTCGTGATTCGCTACAGTATTTTTTGTTATATTTTTACAAAAGAGATAGTGAAATGTCTGTAAGTATAAGATGAAGAAGAAGCCTTTTTTGTTATGTTTTTGAAATAAGCTTTTAATTGTTTTTATTATATAATCAATTATATATTTAATTATAGTTTAATGGTTTTAACTGATTTTTTACCTGCCACGTCAGTAAATTTGTTAAGATAGTAAACAGAATCTAATAGAGGGTATAGATCGGAGAGTATTTTGAACGATTTAAAAAATTAAGAGCACTTTAAAATAGAATAAATACTTCAAGGGTACTTATGAAAATTTTTCTTTAGTAATTATGAAAAAATTGAGGAGAAAAGACAAAGGTTTTAACTGTTAAAGACGTTTCACGATCAATAATGGCCCTCTTAAAACAGTGTGTCAGCAAAGAAAAAGATGAAAACTCTAACGCTTTAACTGCTCTTCAATTTCTTAACTTAAGCAAGCCGGCTTGCTGTACCGTCTGTAACTGAAGGGTTTCTCTGTTTGGCTGCCCAGAAAACGAAAAAAAATCAGAAGCTCATTTCTCAACACTTCAATGAAACTCTCTCCACAAGCGTAAAGCTCACTTCAAGTTCTAAGATTGAGAATGCTTTGTCAGTTGTAAGTCAAATTTGCACTGAAATGTCCCCCCTTTTTTTTAATGATATTTCCGAAAACATCTTTGTAGATTGTGTTCTTGATCATGTAAGTGACTTTCAGGCGCGTATCTGCACGCGCTTGATATATTTTTCTCTGCTGTGCTTCCCATTACTAGAACTATTTGAAAGCTTGTATATTTAGAATTTATAGTTCCCGATATTACTGCTATAGAGTTTATACTCGTGGGTTTCAAATGTAAAAATTATGGGTTTTCTTTGCTAAAGAAAATGGAGGAATCTAGACATTGTAATTGCTTAATCTTGAGCTTTATAGTTATAAAAATAGGCTTGAAAAGTAGCAACTAGTGAGGTTTTAAATTTTTAGTGCTCCTGAAATTTATGCAGAAACTGAGAAGGGAATTGAAGTTGATGCGACCTAGAATTGTAACTTCTGCATCATTTGGGTTGTAAAGTACAGATATGGAGTGTCATTTTCGGTTTCACAAGCTCGGTCGGGTTAGAGCGAGATGGGTTTTAGTGGTTTTGTTGGTGGCTGTTACTCATTTGTTGTTTCAGTCCCTCCTGCTTCCATATGGAAAGGCCCTTCGCTCTCTATTGCCCGAGAAAGATGATCCGAGAGATGTTAACTATGCCGCCCGAACTGCTCGTATTTCCACCAAGTACGCGGTGGTTCGCAACCCTCTTACAGTTAATGCTTCGGAATTGATCGACACATCTACATCCGATGATCTTGATGATGGAGGAGATTTAGGGAGTGATACTGGAGGAGAGGGAGATGACAGGTTTGAGGAGTTTGGTTTTACGTTGGACGAAGAAAAAGGCCTTCATAGGACTTCTCAAGATCTTGTGGATAGATATGTTGATGACACTTTGAATTCTGCGGATAAACCTGAAAGTTTGGCGCTCATAAGCATGAAAAATGAGGAAAATGATTTTGTTTTGAGTAAAGCCAGTAAAGATAGGCGGGGCTTTCCTCTTGATCAGACTGCTGTGGAACCAAATATAGAAATGTCTACCGAAAATATTCGAACGGAGAACATAGATCTAAGGTTGAAAAAGTCTGACGGTGGTTTAGACAGTCCTTTTCAACCCTCTCCACTTGCATCATCTGCAGATGCTTTGGTCAATGCCTCATTTTCGACAACCTCAACATCTTCCGTTTCTGAGCAAAGTGGCCTTCTTATTACGAATAACCATTCTGCAATTGCGACTACTCCAGGAGTAAAGAAGATGAGGTGTAACATGCCACCAAAGTCAATAACAACATTTCAGGAGATGAACCAAATATTAGTGAGGCACCGCGCAAAATCACGTTCACTGGTAATGAATTGATCGAGTAATTAAGACTTTAGCTTGTTAATGCAGGGCCTCTAAAATCCTCGGTTTTGTTGTAGAGACCACGATGGTCGTCTGTACGAGACAAGGAGATTCTAGCCATGAAGCCACAGATTGAGAACGCTCCCCTTGCGATGAATGATCAAGAACTTTATGCTCCTCTCTTTCGAAATGTTTCCATGTTCAAAAGGTAAGTCGAATTAGATTTAGCCTAATAAGTTAAGTTACTCTCAGTTTTAGTTAATGTGAAAAACATTGCGAGGATGAGTAAAGACAATTGGTGATGCTATCTTTTGCGGAAGCTGTTTCAATTTCAAAAAACTTTGATTCATTTTGTTTTTTCAGGAGTTACGAACTCATGGAGCGCACGCTCAAAGTCTATGTCTACAAGGATGGGGACAAACCTATCTTCCATCAACCAATAATGAAGGGATTATATGCTTCTGAGGGATGGTTTATGAAATTGATGGAGAGAAATAGGCGTTACGTTGTCAAAGACCCTCGCAGGGCTCATCTGTTTTACATGCCATTCAGCTCGCGCATGCTAGAACACGTCCTCTACGTACGCAACTCCCATAACCGGACAAACCTGCGCCAATATTTGAAGGAATACTCAGAAAAATTAGCAGCAAAGTATCCTTACTGGAATAGGACTGGTGGAGCAGATCATTTTCTTGTTGCTTGCCATGACTGGGTATGTTATCCATGCATCTCTCTTCTCTTGTATTTACCTCAAATGGTCATGAACCATATTCTCATATTCACGTCTAATAATTTAAAGATTTGCTTTGATTAGACTCTTATCATAGATTATCAGGCCACATCAATACACATTTATGTTCATTAGAGTTTTCATGGTTTACCCCCAAAAGGGAAAAATGTAACGAAATTATTGCATGTGTATGTGCTTCTCAATCATGCCTTTGTATGGAAGTTTGACATAAAGTGTTGGATTCTTACAGGCTCCATATGAAACAAGGCACCACATGGAGCGTTGCATGAAAGCCCTTTGCAATGCTGATGTGACCTCGGGCTTCAAAATTGGAAGGGATGTCTCTTTTCCAGAAACATACGTCCGGTCCGCAAGGAATCCTCTTAGAGATCTTGGAGGGAAGCCTCCATCTCGGAGGCACGTTCTTGCCTTCTACGCTGGAAACATTCATGGCTACTTGCGCCCAATCTTATTAAAGTACTGGAAGGATAAAGACCCTGACATGAAGATCTTTGGTCCAATGCCTCCTGGTGTTGCAAACAAAATGAACTACATCCAACACATGAAGAGCAGCAAATACTGTATCTGCCCCAAGGGGTACGAGGTCAATAGCCCGCGTGTTGTCGAATCCATCTTCTATGAATGCGTTCCCGTGATCATATCCGACAATTTTGTGCCTCCGTTTTTCGAGGTTTTGAATTGGGAAGCATTCTCAATAGTTCTTGCGGAGAAAGACATTCCAAAGTTGAAAGAGATACTACTCTCAATACCGAAGGAGAAGTATCTCGAGATGCAACTTGCTGTAAGAAAAGCTCAGAAGCATTTTCTTTGGCATGCAAAACCAATGAAGTACGATCTATTTCACATGACCCTTCATTCGATTTGGTACAACAGAGTTTTTCAGATAAAACCCAGATGAGTTTGTTGGTACCACTTTAAGAATGTGAAGACTAGAAGCGGCAATGCTAGCACACTTGTCTACTTGTTGTGATGTGATTTTCTTTTGGGACGCAAGGAAGCGTGTTACTTGTACTTGCAATTTGCCGAGTGTTTTTGTGCATATTTTATCCCGACCTTTTTAACCGATCATGTAAAACGAAAATAAATAGGGCCTTGTTTACTTCACAGATTTGAGTTTTCAATTTGAGTTAAAATGTGATATTTTCTGAAAGCTTTTCACTGTAGTAGAAAAAATTATATGTGATATTTTTTAAGAATTTTTTACTGTAGAAACCTAAAACTGAAAACTCAAATCGGTGAAATGAACGAGGCTTAGATGTACATGTTTTCAGGATGAAAAATTGGTTCCACTTTGAATTACCAAAAAAACAAAAAAAGGTTCCACTATGACTTCTTTGTCCCGCACTGTATTTGGGAGATTTTACGGTGGGAGCATCCTACTGTTCGGTCTGATAGGATTATTGATCGCAATATAAGTGAATGTTTGGTCTATAGATTTAGAATTATGATTCAAAATTATTCTCGATTTATGTGTATTTTTTGTGAAAAAAATACTGTAACGAGTTACGAACTATGATTTGAACCATGACACGAATTCACTGACCAAACGCATTAGATTCAAATCAGCTGATACATATTATACAAGGTGGAATACTATGGGAGAATCTTTTAATATACTTTAAAGAAGTAGTCCGATTTACATTGTATGTCGAATAGTGGATTGTATTGAGTGTGGAATTTATTTTATTCAAATTTTGTTAAGGAGGTAAACTCAAATTCATAATTTTTAATTTTAACATTTAAATTTAAATTTTATATGAGAATTTTACACTATAATAAAATTAATAATTTGAGTTTAAATATACGAAATAAACGAATTATTAATATCAAAAACATGCATTAGGATGAGAATACTATCCCCACCCTTAAAAGATCCTAGTCTGAGCATTTTGTTTTAGGCTGCAGTGGACTGCGATTAAACGGAAAATAGAAGAGTGTTTAATATAAAAATTTGTGTCATAATTTAAATCATAATTTATAATTTATTGCAGTATTTTTTTTATAAAAAACACGTATAAATTAAGAATGATTTTAAATCATAATTTTAAATCTCTAATTTAATCTGTTTAATTCATAAATTAAAATAATAAAATTAAAATTATTTTTAATTTATGTATTTTTAAAAAAAAATAACTATAAATTATTATTTAAATTGGAGAACGAATTCTCCAATTAAACGGAATGAGTAGGCCACACAAATGATGATTTGTTTTTCCCGGAACGTTTCACTCAAGCAAACAGACACAGAGCATGGGCTTAAAAAGTTGTTCCAATTTCAAGTGGCTACTCCACGCCAACCAAACGCCTAGTTCCCAACACGCCACGTGTCCCTTCCTCCAAACTCGAGCTGATCATCATCATCATCATTCATCACCTTCCCAATTGGTGGGCCCAAAACCCAAAACAGTCTGATTCCTGAATGCTTATTGCTTGAGGAATCATCCAGATCCCCCCACTCCAGTCCCAAATTTGTCCCTCTAGAGAGAGAGAGGAGAAATATATATATATATATATATATCAACTTTTTTTGGGTCAAAGATCCCACAGTTATGGGGTTAGTTAAAGGAGGAGTTATTTTCAATTTTCCCAATTCACGAAGTGCATTTATTCATCCATTACTGCTTTTGGGTCGGCCTCTTATCTTTCTGAAATTTAAGAAAGGAATTTGAATCACTTAGAGGACGTTTAGTTGATAGATTCAGAATTATGATTCAGAATTATTCTTAATTTCTGTGTGTTTTTTATAAAAAAAATACTGTAACGAATTACAAATCATGATTCGAACTATGACACGAATACTTGAACCAAACGCACTCTTAGAGATATTTAATTAGAAGATTCAAATCATAATTTGAATTATAATTTATGATTCGTTATAGTATTTTTTTTTATAAAAAATACACGTAAATAAAAAATAATTCTAATCACATAATTTTAATCCATGAACCAAACGTCTCCTCATTTATTTTATCAATTTAAAATTAAAATTTTTATAATTA